>NC_028637.1:12142255-12175021 GCF_001406875.1 Solanum pennellii | reverse complement strand
TAGAATTTTATTTAAAACATTTCAGTAGCGGCGCAAGTTAATTAGTGTTTTAAAACCAAAAATAAATTTGAAACCTAATTTTTTTCATTTTTTAATTAAAAAAACTCTATTTTTTTTCTATGGTCTAACTATATATATATATATATATACCAAAATATTTCTTTAATCTTGTGGTCTTAAATATACCATGAGGAAGTTAAATTTAAAAATTGTTCCATAAAAAAGAGTTCCAAAACTAATTAAAACAGTCTTTGTTTTTGCTACGAAAAGCTTAAGATAATTTTATTTTTACAAAAAAAAATTAAGTCTTTCGGTTTTGAAGGCCTAAGGCATATGTCTCATCTTTAAATGCATTGAGCCACCCTGAAGAAAACTTAATTAAAACTACGATAACAACAGTAATATTTTTTTCAAAAAGAACTATAGTATACTCTGATGATGGGTGTATCTAAATTCATTGTGTAGTAGTAGCAACAAAATTAAGTTATTTCAAACTTGCTTCCTCTTAAGATTGTAGTTTTTCAAATAATACACTATTAAGAAAAAATATAGTTTTTCAAATAGTTACACAATTAAGAAAAAGTAAAATATTTTGAAATTCTAATTATGCTACCTTGAGAAAACATAGATTAAATGCATATGGACTTATTGCGTAGTATTAAATAATGAATATCACCTTGTTAAGTTACATACATTTTTTTTAATTTATAGGAATCTGATTTCTCTTTCAAGTCTTAATCGTTTTCGGTTTAATTAAGGGGTTGGAAATGAATATTTAAATTAACAAAATAATATTATTTGACATGATTTTGGTGTTCTTATTAATAACATATACATAAATTAAAATTTTGATGATGTATTTTTTATTCTCATTCACCAAAAAATATTATTTATTTATTTTTTATTTTCTTTTATACCACTAGACAGTGTCTAGCGGCATTTTATTATTTATATAATAAAAGAAAACCTCAAAAGAGATAAGTACAAGTAAGGGGGCTAAACCTTACCTTACTAATTCTAATGAGGTACAATATCTCTACTAATTAACTCGATGAAGAAATAAGAGCTAGAGAGAACTAAGTATTCTATCATCATCACAATGTTTATAATACACTCTATGATGATATTAAAAATTAGGATGATTAAGTAGTACGAAAGTAGAAAAGAAAGCCATGATAAGATTTGAGTAATTAAACTCAAACTTCATTTTACAAAAGTGTGAACCAAAAAAGATAGATTGCTCTTCTAAACAAACCTGAAATGTTTTACTCTTGTCTTCTTCTTCAAATTTGTCAATTTTTTTTGATAGTTCATCAAATCTTCTTAGATTTATTGGATATTGTTAAAGTTGTTGGCACTGGCATGTGATTCTACTTTGCCAGTCACATCTGTAGGTGTAGTGGAACAAACTCCTCAGTCATCCTACCATCCCAACTATTTTTTCTTCCATGCTTCTTTTTGTTGTTGCGTTGTTGCTTAGGATAAATATCTGCATCCCTAGCTGCATTTGCAAAACAATAATTCAACATATCCTCTTCTTCACTTTCCTCAGAGGTGTCCTCATCTTGTAGTTGTTTGTTTGTGTTATAGGCGTAAGAGGATTCCACTTTCTAACATTAGAACTCACCAACGCATCAAGAAGCTCTTTGTCACCAACTGAAACTTCTTGAACATTAGTACCTGTTAAAACAAATTGTCGCCCTATATGTAATGAGGATGAACCACTGGTAATGCCACTACCCTTAGGCACAAAAATTGGTGCTTCAAGGCTCAATTTTCTATGACATGTGACCTCGTCATCCGCTTCTTCCATCCGATTGGTCTATCGACTCTCACTTGTAACACCTTTTTGCCCACTAAAAGTGATCAAATTATTTGTCGAAGTAACTTGAGAGATTGAAACAATCGGTAAAGTACGAGACTTAACCATATTCAACTTAGGAGCAAGATGAGGCTTAATTTGAGAGTCTCCTAGAGAACCAATTTGAGCTCCAACATCAACTGTTACCCTTGCTTTATCAACTATATTAGACTGTCCAAGTTCTTTTATTTGTACCACAAAAGTAAGAGTTGTATTAATGGCTACATCTTCAATAAATAGCTTTCCAGAAGCGACTTGCGACGGCAACAACAAAAGCCTTTGAATTAGTTGTCTTTTCTTGAAGTCCAATCTTATCATTTGTTGTATCTGCAAGTTCACTCCTACCCCCGTGACCCCTGTATCTGCATTCGAACAAACTTTATCATCACATATAATTACACATATATAACCTTCTTGATATTCTTGGCCCTTATCTGCAGTTTTCGTAGCATCTGCCAAACTTTTTCCAAAGATGTTTAACAACTGAAACTCTGGTCCAGGGACCAAAACGTACAGTTGGTTCCCCGTATATTAATTAAAATAGGTTTCAAGTTTGTTTTGGTAAGTGTTGTACGATTATAGTTCATAGGAGATACATAGTTATTGTTAAGTTTAACTCTCCCACAGGGGGAGAGACAGCGGCAGCCATGAGAGTCTTCTAAGTTGCCTTTCACCAAAATATTGAAATTAAGTGTGTAGTTCACTAAATTAATATTTTCAGCATCTTGTAGCACAAATGTTTGTGGTTATATATCCCATAAAAGGTAAATTGTAATACTAGTATTAGTTGTTCCAGAGTTAAATTTTTAGTCAACCATTCTACGAAAATTTAATACAAATATTATTTTTATATATACTATCAAATGACTCCTTTTGTGTTGAAGAAAGTGTCAAGTTTTATCCGTTATTTTATAATGTTACGACAAACATATGTCATTCATATAGTATTTTGATGTAAGCACTCAATACTATAATTTTCTGTTACAATAAGTATAACATCACTAATTTAAACTTCTAAATTCTCTTAAAATTCTATGCAAAAATACTATAGATGTATTTGATTTAACCTAAACCAGACAATTTTATATCAAGAGTTGAAAATTAAAGAAATCAAAGCATATGCCATCTACAAATTATGCACCTTCTCTTTTATTGTTAGAGTTGTGACAAGTTAGTTGAATAAGGGGAAAAACATTTGTTTGTTGTTCGTGTAGCGCATACCCTGACCTTACCAACGATATTCTTGTTTATTTTCTACATATTATCGTGCCTCCAGATGAACAAAGACTACATTTACCTTCTCCTGATCTACTAAGCAACCTTGCCATTCATTTAATCATTGACATTCTAAATAGGTTGTCTTTCCAGGATGTGGTAAGAACTAGTACACTTTCTATGGATTGGAAAAATATTTGTCGTAGAACTCCTGAGGTGAAATTTGATCAAACAGTCTGGGAAACACCAGAGGACTTGACATCTCCTATCACTCCATTTATTCCCATTCTCGATTGTTTCTTCAGATTTCATATTGGAACAATATTAAAAGTTACCCTTGACAAGTCAAAAAGTATGTCATTATGTTGATCGTTTGATACATTTGCTCGACACAAATTTCATTCAAACATTTCGTCCTTAAGCTTCCATTTACATATCCACCATACAAGATCCCTTAGTTCTTTTTTATTGTTCACCATTGAGGCATTTGTATCTCATGGGATGTGAATACATCTTCCATGCTTCTTTCAGGGATTTAATAAGTTGATTAACCTAAAATAAAAATTGTAACATTATATTCTGATATGTTTGAATGTTTGATCTCTAATTGCCCGTTGCTTGAGATATGATGCTAAAAGACATTGACAATCCGTACCTCATGAGTACTAATGCTTCTTATCTAAGGTCATTTGTCTTTCGTGGCGATGTATAGTTGATATATCTAGAAAATGTTCCTTTACTTTGCAATGTTATGTATGAGCCTAAAGAATTAGTTCTAGAGGAAAAAGATAATTTTGACAATAATTTTTCGTCTATTATTGCTCTCTAGTATTTCACCTAAGATAACTTTGAAGTTATGTTGTTTCATTGTACTTGTATTTCCATACATGTACATTTCTTCTTGGCATCCTGGTTTTTGTTATTTTATTCATAGGTCGATATTGGATCAACTAAACTTATACCAACAAGGCTTCCATTAGTTCTTAACAGTCTCAAAAACCTATTCATATGTTGTATTACTCTTGGAGAGTTTTTTGAGCTTTCGTTTGCTCTTTGCATGCAACGGAGCTCTCCAAATTTGGAAGAAATTGAATTTCACGTTGTCATTAATATTTATTTCTCTCTATACTTTCCATATTTTTATATTCGTATGTAATGAATTTGATGGATTTTTCTTGATTTTCTTTACGGGTGTATCGTTAATGGTGGAGATTATTTCGAACCTGTGCCCCAGGAGGTTGTTGATGAGATTCCTGGAAGCTTCTAGGACATCATTTGAGGATAGTTACGTTTTATGATGAACTATAAGAAGAGGGCGAAATGCAGCTTACCAAGATTATATTGGCAAAGTTTCCAACACTTGTAAAAATGGAAATCAAGCCTAGTCAAGTGGAATATAAAAAATATCTCAAAGTACTCGCGGAGATAACAAATTTTCAACGGGAATCATCTAAAGTAGAAGTTGTGTATCTTGTTGATAAGCATCGTTATCACAATCCTTCTTATTCTTTGGCTAAACTGTTTTGGAAGTGCAAACAGAAACGAGACGTTTTGTTGATGGAGTAGTAAAGTTGTGTTTTGCCTTTGCTTTAAGGTACTATAAAGATTTTATCCACTTGGAAACATAGAATTGTGAACCTTGATGAATGTTTTGAATACTCTGTTTGGGAACAAAGATGGTTTTTACATTTCGTGCTTGTTCTTAAATGATGTTTGATTTGAGACTTTGGTAGTTTATTTCAAAATTATGATGTGTGTTGAATTCTCTTAGGGAGCTTAAAACATTCAGTGGGAACTTACTTTTTAAGTAGCAGGAATTTCTTTCATGTTAAGGGATTAGTCCAAGTTAGATCGAGAACTATTTATGTCGAACATGATCCTTCCTCATTTGTGAAGAAGAAACTCGAAGAAGCATTATTCAATTTGGGGTTCTTGAGTTAATTTTTATTTTGAAGTGATATTGTGTGTTAAATCTCTTAGGCGAGCTTGAAGTATTTAACCGGAACTTACTTTTTGTATGGTTAGTAGGAATTTCTTGTTTCCTAAGGGATATGTTGGACATGATTCTTCCTCATCTGTGAAGAAAAAACTCGAAGAAGAATCACCGGTTTGTGTCAAGCAAATATATCAAACAATAAACATTAGGACATACCTTTATACTAGTGTTGTCGAGGGTAACTTTCAATGTTATTCTTATATGAAACCTGAGGAAACAATCGATAATGGGAATAAATCCAATGGTAGGGGATGTCAATTCCTCTACTGTTTCCCAGACTGTTTAATAACTTTCCTCATGTGGAATTCTATGATAAGTGTATAACCAATTCTTAGAAAGTGTACATGTTCTTACAACATTTCAAAAAGACGGCCTATTTAACATGTCATCAATCAAAAGAATGGAAAGGTTTCTAAGTCAATAAGGAGAAGGTAAAATTAGTCTGTGTTCATCTGTAGGTTGATTATCTGTAGAAATTAAATAAGAATAGTATTGGTACGATCAGAGTATACGCTACACGAACAACAAACAAACATGTCACAACTCTAACAATAAAGAAAAGGTGCATACTTTGTAGATGACATTTGCATTGATTTCCTTAATATGCAACTCTTAATATAAAATTGTCTGGCTAAGGTTGAATCAAACACATATAAAGTAATTTTTGTATAGAATTTGAAGAGAACTTAGGAGTTTAAATTATTAATGTTATACTTATTGTACAAGAAATTTATACTATTGAGTTCTTTCTACAAAATATTATATGGATGACATGTGTTTATTGTAACATTATGAATCAATCGATAACACTTGACACTTCCTTCAATACTAAAGAAGTCACTTGGTAGTATATATAAAAATCGTACTTGAATTAAATTTTAGTACATATGTTTTGCTGTAAACATAACTCTGGTAGAACTAATACTACTATTTCAATAAACCTTTTTTATATATATGACCCCAAACATTTGTGCTACAAGAAGAATGATTATGTATCCTTAATGATGGGGATTATTTCGAAAATGTGCCCCATGAGGTTGTTGATGAGATTGCTGCAACGTTCTCAGATATCACATTTAATCACCTGAGGATAGTTATGTTTTATGATGTACCATTAGAAGAGGGTGAAATGCAGCTTACTTATAGGACTTTCATGCTTATAAAGGAAATACTCCAAGTTAGACCAAGAAGTATGATGGATGTGCTCCTTCCGTATATGTGAAGACACAACTCGAAGAAGCATCACCCAATTTGGGATCTTGAGTTAATGTTTATTCCAAAGTTAAGTTTTGTGTTAAATTTCCTTAACTTGACGCATGAAGTGAAAACTTACTTTCTGTTTGGCTAGTAGAAATTTCTTGCCTATTAAGGAATTAGTCCTAGTTAGCCGAGAAGTATATATGTTGGACATGATTCTTCCTTATATTGGTCAACTATGTAAGTTTCAAATGAATAGGAAACCAAACACTTCACATTTGTAAGAAGGACATGTCTAACCCAAGACAACTTATGCAAAAAAACTCACACTGGTGCTTTGAAGCTTGGAATTTCTTCCGTACAACTTTTGGATTGAAATGGGTCATTCCTCAGACAGTGAAGCAAGCTTATGAAAGTTTATATATTTGGAGAGTAGATAAAATCATCAGAAAGGTATGGTAAACGGTCCCAACAATCAGCTTTTAATATTTATGGACAGAAGCAACACCAGAGGTTTGCTAGCACAAAAACTCAAACCTCTTACATGAAAGTTTAACTATTTAGCTAAGTTGTTTAGCTCAAATGCTTTATCCCCATAACTAATTCAGATACTTTTGTGCATTTTATATGCTCCTTATCACTACTAAGATTTGTTTTGGAATAAATAAAGCAAAGGTCCATTTCCTCTAGGCTTACAATCTAAAAAGTTTTACTTTACCATCTAAGAATTTTAAAGCAAATAAACAAGGAAAACCATTACTTGGGCATGTAGAAAATACATAACCTTCCAAGCGGATTGCAGTACATTTAACTTGAAGATACTTACAACTTACAACCAATAAGTTTATTACTAAAGTATATTCCAATCAAGTGAAAATGTGCGTAAATATTTTAAAATGCCTTCAAAAAAGCTATCATATTATCTGGAATAACTTATGCCTGCAAATATAGGAGTGAAACAGTTGGCATTATGTTAAACCATAAAGTAAAGAGATTATATAAAAAAAGAAACAAATTAGTAAAGGGGATTAGCCTTCTAAGAAACTGAAATATTGATTATCATTAGATCATTTGCCGGTATGGGATATCATACTCTAATTCAGGCTGAGAACTACCATGTAAATACTTACCCGAAGAAATATTATTGATCAATTCTTTTCCCCCTTGATGCTTTCAGACAAAATAGTCATCACCAAATCCAGACTTATAAAGATGATGTTTAACAATTTAAACTTCCAAGTATCTAATGTTGTGGCACTTTTTACATGGACATCTAACTTTTTCACCACTCATGTGTTTCATTTGAGAACATTCATATTGGATAAATTTATCAATGCCATCTATCAAACTTGAATTTATAGCCACTCAACCATCCAACCTCTCAAACATCTAACTACGCTCTAGATTATTCATGTACCTATTCATGTTTAAGTAAATGAAACATTTAGTTACAGACACAAGTTGATCGAGGACTACTTCCAATAACAAGCACATATTTAAGAACATGCATACTTGAAAATCACTGATTCTCATTGATATTCAAAATTTGGCTAAAATATACAGACTGGCATGAAAAAATAAGTTGTTGAAATTACTTATAGGTAAAGATGGAAAAAGAAGCTTAATAGCTTTTCAAAACTAAATTAGCTAGAAAAAAGTTTTCCTTATTAAAGAATTCTAATTTCAGTCAACTTACAAAATAATGAAGCATTCTAATACAAATGAAGATACTAAAACATTCTAATTTGAGCCAACTTACTGATACTACCTAGTTAAAATATAAATCTCAAGTCCTTCAATTAGAGAGAAACACTTAGTCTTGGCAACACTACTTCCAAGAACAAGGTGCAACAAGTCATACAACAAATTGGCACACACTTTTAGCTTAAGGTAGAGGATAATTAAATCTTATACAATTAAAATACCTAATTAAAGTGGCTAAGGAATATTTGTTTCAAAAAGACAGTTTGTAAGACAATGACATGAGTTTCCCCTATAAGTACAACAATTCGTCCAACAAATAAACCCCATGAAGAAGTTGAAGTCCAGATTATATTTCTCTAGCAATTAAGACCAAAGAAGAAGTTAAAGTTTAGAATAACAATCTTTGGCGATTACTACTCTTCTTCCTGATGATGATTATTATTACGATCAATAAAGTAAATATCTTGAGTGTATATCTTTAGAAAAATCAAGGGGGAAAAATATATATCAAGGCTTACTTCAAGTGAAAGACAACCAAATACTATCTTTTGGGGTCCAGCGCGTGTTGACTTCTTTCAAACTAGTGCCACGTAGGCCGAAAAGGGGTAGAAAATTATTTATAGAATAAGTTCAGGGAGTAATAGAGACTTAGTATAGTATAAGTGTGTCTTTGAGATTTCGGGCATAGATTGAGGGGGTACTGATGATCTATCCCGTTTTCGCTCAACGGATATTGATTCAATCAAATTCAGTTCGAATTTGATCTTGACCTGTTTGTTGTCTTGACCCATTATGATTGACCTAAAATTGATCCAATTCACTCAATTACCGTCCCTAATAATGCCTAAGATTAAAATAAAAGAAGAATCAGCGAAACAAATGCACTTATACAAGAAAAACTAATTAAAAACTACCAAATAGTGATCCTCTAGTGGATGAGTCGCGATTTAACATAGCAAATGAAGATTAGCCTAGAAATGCCTAATATTACCACCAAATTGTAGATAGCCATGTGTATTTATCATTTTTCTATATAATAAAAAGATTGGCTATAAACAATAATTATTTTTAGCATTCACAACTAATATTACTAATATGATAATTACATATCATAAAATAGTTTTACCATATAAGTTTTATTTTATTTTAATAATTAAATAGATCTCACCATTTTATTAGATTTCATGTTTCATAAAAAAAACAATAACATTTTCCGTGAAATTCTATAAATTGGTCCTTTCATGTTAATTAGGGTTACTACCGCCACTCGATTCAATCACGAAAGTTATAGTAGCGTAACATAGGGCAAAGGGAGCTTGATTTAGTTTTTTGCCTCAAATACACTCGTTCAAAATCACGGTATTTATATATATTAATTTATTTAATAGCATAAATGTTTATGCTTTTACATGCCATATCAGAGCCTGGAACTTGAATTAAGGATTTCACTCATGAAGTAACTTTATCTTGTTATGAGAGGTTGACACTACAAAAAAATAATGTTTAGCGACGGACACAATCTGTCAATAGATGATGAAAATCTTAATTACTCACGATTAGCAATGGATTAGCAACGGAGTGTTGACTGTTGCTATTATGCTCGTTGGTAAGCTCTTAGTGACGAAAACTGAGTTCTGTCACAAGCTTAATGATGTCCTTATGACAAATCATTTCCGTTGCCATATGTTAGCGATGGACTTAGTCATCATTATATTTACATAATTTTATTTCTAATTTTATAATTCTATGACGAAAAATGGTGTTTCGTCACAACTTTAGCGATGCCATAGTGACAAAACGTCGCCACATGTTTGCAGCGGACTGATTCGTCATTATATTTATATAGTTTTGTTGCTAAATTTGTTGCTACAAATTGTTCTACTTATTTGATTTGATTATTTATCTATGCACTGCTGAAATAAATTAAATTAATTACGAAATACTCCAAAAATTTACAAACATTCATATATTATAATACTCATAGACGATTCATAATATATAAATAGAAAACTCCAAAACCACATATTTCTAGTTAAAAATACCCAAATAAAACCATCAAGTACTCTTAAAGAACCTATGTTCATCAAAATGTTACTACGCGCAATTTGTAGTTTCAAAAAAGTATGACATTATCAAAAACTAAAGTTGAGGAGGTATCAACTTAAAATTGAGGTATCAACCTCATCCTCATTACTAGAAGGAGGCATGGGTGCCGCAGTCGATGGATTGCTGAATGGAGTAATCGATGCTTGCACCTACTCAACAATAATAGAAAAAAGATGACTAGTTAGTGCATGCGTCATTTTCTTTACAAACTCGTCCATATTTGTTTTTGATGTTGATTGAGAAATGGAGGTTGTAATGATGATGAGCCTCAAAGATTCTGCCCATAATAATATTTTTTTCAAATCCAAGACACTATATTCTTCTTTTCTTTTATCCCCCGCAGCTTGGTAATATGCTTTATATTTATCAATATCAGTTTCTGAAAATGTTTTTTCCTTTAATATTTCTTCATATTTTTCCTATATTAAGTAGAGAAATGAAAAAGTATTAAAGATATCGAACAAACCAAATTATGAGGGAAAATGCAGAAAATACACAAGCGTTTAAGCATGAAAGAACTATGTCATTACAAAAAGATGGACTATCTAGTGCACCCACGTGGTCAATATTACTCACTGAGTATTGGCAACATATAATTATACTCACACCAGCTAAAGTAGTACCCCAGAGTATTATCATTATTAAAGAAGGGGGCTGGACTCTTTGTTGCACGTATATGGTCAATAATTATATGCTAATTGGGAAGTCTACAACAAAGACAATGACAACTAACTATTCACGGAAATCCCCCTCCCCAACACCCTACCCCAACACTCGCTAAGTTCATCAGTGATCGACCTATAAGGATATTTATCATACTCTATGTGGGGAGAAATCCATAGCCGTGAGTACCTTAAATAGATGCTGAGGATTGAATTTTTGAAGCTAGCTCGAGTCAGGTACCCTCAATATGCTACATCAAGCTTTTATGATGTATCATACTGGAGAGTAATTCATCGAGGTTACATTACACTAAACAACAACAATAAATTCTCATTAAAATTGGACTATAGTTTCACCAAAAATAACTACACTACAGTCACGGTAAAAAAACACTAAAATTATACCAAAACAACATTAAAATTGCACCAGAATAACCTAAGAACAACAATTGAATTACACCAAAATAGTACCAGTAGTTTCTCTCTAAAACGACACTAGAATAGCATCAAAAGAACATTTAAATTATATAAAAAAAATTTAAAAGTTTAAAATGGGACAAAATTGCACTTACAGATACAACAACAACAACAAGATGATATTTCCTTATGTTTTACTATTGAGGAAACTAACCATTTTTATGAATATTAGACTTCCAAGATTTCGGGGTTTGTGGAATAGTCATAGGAAGAATAGATAACCTCTAATTCATGATCTTTTTTCCCTCCAGGTGCACATTATTATCACATCTATTCTTTTCTTTTTTAGTTAATAAGCTCACATTTTTGAGCTTTTCTAGATAGTGGGCGTGGTAATTGTACTGACAATAGACCGCCTTTTCCTAATTTCATGTTTAATGGTTGGTTCTTTTTCTAATTATTTGTTTGTACATTCATTGTTTTTCCCTAGGTTTATTATGGTGAGGTTCTTCTTCAATTTCTAGCTCTGGTTTTCCACTATAAAATACGATTTAGTTGGTCGTAACATTCAGGTATGGTACTGAAGAAGGAATCATAGGTGACGCAAATGATGGGTCCCAAGAAGGGGAAAAACTCCTTTAGATCCTTATGCCCAAGGGTCTATATATTTCAATTCTAAGGAAACCTCTTTTAAGCAATGATGTTTGGAAGAGTGGAGGTTGCACCACCGGAAGCTTTTAAAAACCTTACTCAATAAAGGGACCTTCAATTCTAGGGAAAATATCCGAGTATGATTACATACATATTAAGGAGAGACTGAGGAAAGTAATCAAATGACATGAACACAGTGCCTTGAAACCAAACGTTTCTAGTAAAATGATTGTACCAGAATTAATGGAAGAACTAGAAGCACAAGGTCTAGCAACACATGGAACAAGAAATTTTCTCTACCAACGAGTGCATAAAGCAAGGAGAATAAATTGCTCAATAGGCAGGCCACTTTGGGTTCCTCAAGTTAAGGAGGAAGAAGAGGTAAATATCATTCCAAGTGTATTAACTGTAACTAGTTGTCATGAGATATTATGCAAATCCATGTGATTCTTCAAAATCTATATTGTTTTATTTTTTCAGGTTGATGAAGAGCTTGATGAGTTGATCTTACGTATAAAGTTGTATGAAGGAAATAACAGAATTCTGGAAATGCCAATTTCGTGGGGAATGATTAAGTGAAAATTATGCCCAGCAGTCGGAACTAATAGACCTAGAACCTACTGATGTGGTAGATGATAATGATGTTGTCGATGATAACGCCAAAGTGGCTGAAGATGATGAGGCAGAAGATGATGAGGCACAAGATGAGGATGAAGAAGTGGAGCAAAATGATAAGTTAAAATAATGGATTCTCTCTTAAACCCAACAACCTAACACATAACACATATTCAAAAAAAGGAAGGAAAAAGAAGTTGTGTAAGAAAATAGCAATACTTCGATGTTGCGAAAAGCAATGTAAAACCAAATAAGTATCAAATTTGTAAGGAAGTACTTAGTATACTCTTTATTTGAATAAACTATCATTAAGTGTTCTTAGAAAAACTTAAGGCTTTTTAACTAGTGTTGTTTTGAAAAAGGGTAGCAACTAAAAGGGCAAGTCAAATGAGAACATACAATAAATAAATACAAGAATCTCATTATGTGTACATCATTAGCTTAACATCACGTATCCAACAAATTTTCCACAATACTAATGGACTTCCCTGATCATCAGCTCAGGGTCAGAGATAGTGACATTCTGGAAACTGCCTTCAGAACTCTGTATGGTCATTATGAATTTGTAGTTGTGTTGTTTGGACTAACCAATGCTCCTGCAGCTTTCAAGTATTTGAGGAACAGAGTGTTCAAACAGTAAATTTGTTCGTTATTTTCTTCATTGATGATATCGTCATTTACTCTAGGAGTGAGGAAGAACATGTAAGTCATTTGAGAGTTATTTTGCTCAATCTCAAAGATCTCCAGTTATTCGCTAAGTTTAGCAAATGTGAGTTGTGGCTGCAATCCATTGATTTCCTTGGTCACATTATGTCTAGCAAACGGATTCGAGTTGATTCGCAGAAGATAAAAGCAGTGAAACAATGGCCCAGACCTACCTCTGCTATAGATATCAGAAGTGTCTTAGATATAGGGGGTTATTATAGAGGATTCATGGAAGAATTTTCATCCATAGCCTCACAATTGACTAGCTTGACTCAGAAGATGGTCAAGTTTCAATGGTCAGATCATTGTGAGAAAAGCTTCACATAATTGAAAATTAGATTGACTACAGCTCCTGTCTTGACTCTACCAGAGGGTTCAGATGGTTATGTGATCTATTACGATGCATCCGGAGTTGGCCTTGGTTGTGTGTTGATGCAATGAGATAAGGTTATAGATTATGCTTCTAGATAGCTATCTCAGATAGAGGTCCTCAATTTACCTCTCATTTCTTGAAGTCATTTCAGAAGGGTCTTGGTACTCAAGTTAACCTTAGCACAACATTTAATCCGCAAACAGATTGACACGTAGAGCGTACCATCCAAACCCTAGATGATATGTTGAGAGCATGTGTGATCGATTTTAAAGGTATTTGGGATGACCACCTTCCTCTTATTGAGTTCTCCTACATAATAGCTACCATTCAAGCATTCAGATGGCCCCTTATGAGGCATTATTGGGCATAGATGTAGATCTCCTGTTTATTGGGTTGAAATAGGTGAAGCAACTTAGTAGGTCCAGATTCAGTCCTTTATTCTAGGGAGAAAGTGCAACTCATCAGAGATAGACTTAAGACAACCCAAAGTCATCAGAAATCTTATGCAGATGTAAGGAGAAGGGAACTAGATTTCTAAGTTGATGAGTGGGTTTTTCTTAAAGTCTCACCTATGAAAGGGGTTATGAGATTTGAAAAGAAAGGGAACCTCAATCGCAGATATGTAGGACCTTACAATATCTGGAAAATGGTTGGCAAGGTTGGATATGAGTTAGAGTTGGCAGCAGAATTAGCAGCAGTGCCGCAGATTTTCCACATCTCACTCTTGAAGATGTTTGTGGGTGACCCAGCCTCTATAGTGCCATTAGAGAGTGTGGCGGTCAAAGATAGTCTTTCTTATGAGGATGTACCAGTTGAGGTTCTTGGCCGTCAGGTTAGAAGGTTGAGGAACAAAGAAGTCACTTCAGTCAAGGTTTTGTGGAGGAGTCAGTCCGTAGAGGGAGCTACTTGGGAAGCAGAAGCAGCGATGAAAGCCAAGTGTCCTCAACTCTTTCCTTCTGATTCCACTCAAGCTTGAGGTAATAGTTCCTCTTCAGTTTTCTAGTCATTCATGAGTGAATTTAGTCTTAGAATTATGTTCCCTCAGTTTTTACTTGCATTTTTAGCGTATTTGCATGTTCTCGGAATTCAATTCAGTCAGAAACTCACTTTTTAGTGTTTAGTAGTAGGTTGCAGCTCTCTCCCTCTATTTCAGCTAGTTTAGTCTTCATTCGAGGACGAATATTCCCGAGGGGGAGATAATGTAACACTTCGTAGACAAAACAGACCAAGAATCGATTTTGTAAAAAAATTGTAGGTGCAACTTATGTGACCATCAACGGATCGTGTCCTGACCCACGGTCCTTCCTACTGAATTATCATTGGGATCAGAAACTCCCTAATATCTCAACCCTAGAAAATTGTGTAAGTGTTGGTCGGGGGACGGACTAACGATCTTTAGGTAAGACTACCGTCCGTAGTCCATGAACATCGATCAAGACTCCCTTCACCCATTCTCTGACAAGAGCTACCGATGACCAGCTCGGTCCGTAGGTGGGAAATTAGCAAACAGTTAAGGGGAAATGCAATTGGGTCAACTTCAATTGATTATAAGTCTTATCACAAAATAAATTAGGTGACCGATGACCTATCCACAGACATATAATTGAACTATCTTTGCATACCATCGACCATGCTAAAATATTACCTACGACTAAAATGTTATGCCCGTTTTAGTTAAGGCCTCACGAAGAGGCCCAACAGATGAGGCGCCGGTCAATCGACGGATCGTCAGTCCTGCCCGTCAATTGGTTAGACATCAACTTTCCCAAGGGTCTTTTTGACCTTTCCTACTTCATTTAAATCCTAAGTTACGTCGTTTTGACCATACATCATCATATTTTAGTTAGTTTAAGCCTAGAAACATAGTGAAAACATATCTAAGTCAAATCATTAAATCTAAACATAGAAAATTAGAAGCAAGAGAGGAGAAAAAAAGCTCAAGAACCCTAGGTCAAGAACGCCACAAGCTCCAGCAGTTCCAGCTCCGAAACTTAAGTATTTTTCCACGGATTTCTTCACCAAGAATGTGGGATTTCACTAATGGGTTCCTTTGACCCATTGGGTCCCTAGTTTTCAATCAGTTCTTTATTCTCTTATCATGATTAAACCTATGGTTCCTAGAATTACAGCAAAACTTCATGATTTAGTTAAAATTAATGTTCCAAATCAGATTATCATGTTATTAGAAAGATTATCGCATGGATTTCAGAACTCTAGCTTTGTATTTATTTAGTTCTTGAAATACACTTGCTAGGTCAAATATTTCAGATACCTCAGATATACATGCCTTAGTTGTAAATGCATAATTACCACATTAATTGTTGCATTCTTAGTTTGCATGTTCATTTTCGAGCTATGCATTATTTACAGAAACTCAGACATAATAGGTTAATTTACAAAATTCATTGGGAGTAGCATAATACCGAGTTGTACTAGGGTGTAGTGTACCGAATAGTCCCAGAACTACTACTCAAGTAGGTTGTAAGTCCCCTTGTGGGAAATCAGTTTAGTGATCACGCCTTCATGCCTTTATACATTTGGCAGGGTATATTGGTTCCTCTCAAAGAAGCGTATACATTAGAATCCACATTTAGCTCATGTGGTTTTATGACCAGTTATTAGTAGCTCCCTAACTTCACTCTGACTTTTTGCATTAACCATTTATCAGTATATTCAGTATTCAGTTTTTGCATATTATAAATTGGTCATTGCAACCAGTAAGCTCAGAAATAAGTATATCATGTTTAGATTATTATAGTTGCTCTTGTGCATGGTCAATTATATTTCACTTCAACATTACTCTATCCTACATGCTAAGTACCTTTCATGTACTGACACATACGTGCGCTACATCTTCTCGTGATGTAGGTTTAGGTTTTCAGTATCTAGATCACGCATAGATCGATTTTCCAATCACCAGTTTAGCAGATGCAGTGGTTAGTCCTCATTCTCCGAGGACAATAGTCATTATTTTAATTTCAGTCTTCAGTTATTTAGTTTCTTCTTTGCTAGATTTAGCTGGGGCTTGTCCCAATATTTCTAGTCAAGTTTAGAGGCTTATTTCAGACATAGTTAAATTCAGCTTAGTATTGAGTGAATATTTCCTTTGTATTAAACTCATTGTTTTCAAATATCTTAGTTATCGAATATGGGTATTCCCCATTTTTTCAGATTTAATTATGATTTAGCTTCCACATCAGTTTATTATCTTTAGTATACTAATGATCATGCCAGCAGGGTTATCTTGGGATCACTTGTAGTTCTAAGTTCCTTGTCCGCGTCTTGGGGGTAGCTCGGGGCATGGCAAAACTTGAGGAGGTAGAGGAGGACCGGATTTAGAAGAAGGTAGCTCAGCAGATGGAGTGGAGGATTCAAGCGGTCCACCAGTGCTTCGATGCTTTTGAGTAGAGAGTCCTCACATGCCAAGACCCTACCATTGATTTGACGACTCTTCAAGAGGATGTGTCCAGTTGGAGGGTTGATATTGATGCTATCTAAGATATGAGGGTATCCAAGCCTAAGTCTGCACCTGCGGATCTTGTATAGGATGCAGTGTTTGCTGCACTGTTCACTACAACTACTACACTGCCACCCCCGCCACGTGAGCGTGCCAGAGGCACCGATCCAGAGAGAGTGAGGAGAACCGGGCTAGGAAGAAGTATGATACTGAGATGGAGTCTACGGGAAGAGATTCATTGTTTAATGAGGAGGCACGACAGATGAGGGTTCGTGAGTTAGCTACTGGGGCGTCTAACTCCATGTTCGCGAATGTTGAGAGGAGCACCATTCTGGGTGCAAATATTGCTGCGGGCACCATTGATGGTGACTCTACTACTGAGGGAGCGAGCTCCGACAAACCGGAACCCCCGACTTGTTGATCTTTAGCGCTATGCGCCTCAAGTTTGCTTTACCTACCACTTTTGCTTTATTTTTTATGCATTGGGGACAATTGCATGTATTTTTGTTGGGGGTGGGGTGAATGGAAAGTGAGTGCCAGGGTGAAGTATGAGTATCCTAACTCACGATCCTCGCTTGGTGGTTTTCTTGCGTGTGTTCTTTTGCCCCAAGAGACTGTATATTTTACTGTTGAACCAACATGTTTAGTATCTTGTACAAAGTATGAATGTTAATTCTGAAGCATGATGGCTAAATATGAATGATATCTCGTTCAAAAGAGAATGCTTGCATGATTAGGCATAGTGAATGTTGAATGTGTTGGATTTAAGCATGACATAGACATACACCATTGCATGACCTTCAATTTAACACTCAGACTAGGTGTCCGATAATCTGGTAGGGTAATGAGGTTTTAAGAGAGTGTGAGGAAAGTTTATTGTGTCACTATTGGTACCTATCTAGAACTTGCCCGGTTAGTCCTGCAAAAAGAAACATGTGTTAGACTATTAGGAAAGGATCATAGACTCTTGTTCAAATTAGCCAATCTTTAGCCTAGAATAAAAGAAAACCAACTGAAATTGATCCCTTTATGATCCAAATATTTTGAGCTTACAATGGACCTTTCTTCTCTACCCCAACTCATCTTCCCTAGGTATAATGTGTTGGCCCTGGTTCCTCCTTGGGCTGTGCACCTCAACTTAGGCCTAAAGCATAAGGTGAGGGTGGCTAATGCATAAAACTGTCTCGTCTTATCCTTAACCCAACCTTGGGTATTGTGTACCTCGACTCATGGCAAAGTCATAAGTTGAGGGTGGATATTATGAGTAAAGTCCCAAAAAGTGTGGTTGAAAGGATTAATGTGAAAAAAGGAAAACGGAAGAAAATAAATAGTGAATAATAGAAGTGACTCAGTCAAAGTGGAAATCAAGTAAAAAAAATAAAAATAAAAATAAAAGAAGTGTTTAAGTAAGAGTCGTTTGCACAAAAAGGAGAAAAGAAAGGAGAAAACAAGGCAAAGAGTAGAAGAAAAGGAAGAGTAGGTCATAATAGACAATAAAAGAGATAGTACGCTTAGCCGTAATGTCAAGGTGGGCCACAAGTCACTAAAATATATGTATCAACCCTGACCCAGAGCCTATGTTACAAGCCAAGAAAGTCCTATCGTGATCCTAAGAGTCTAATATGGTGAACTTAAGCAGTGACAATAATGGCAAGCCTATGGCTACAAGTACCAACTAGGTGTGAAGTTGTTTTTAGTGTGAGTGTTGAATAATGATCCTTATACCCAATTTTAACATCACTGTTAAAAAAAAGGAGGATATCTTTTGAAGCGAAGACACTAGTTGCAATATTGGAAAGTTGGTACCTTGGTGAGAGATAAAAGAGTAGAGGTGTCGGTGCATGGTGAGTCTGTGTCATGGTCTGATCCACATGAATGAGCCTAGTGATCCTCAAAGTGAAATCATGCATTACAGCAATGAAAATAGTCAGGATTGATAGCCAAATGATAGCAAAAGCTTAAAAGAGGATACTTTTGTACAAAGGTGTTGTGGTGAGTCATAGTGCGTCGCTTGAGGATGAACAACGAATTTAAGTTGAGGGTGTTAATGTACTGTTATTTCATGGTACTTTCAATGCTTTTTCCTTAAGTTAAGTGTGTTCTAGGGCCTTTTTTTTAGTAATTTTAATGTGTTTTATCTGTGTTGCAGGAAAGTTTTACAAAATGGAAATGCAGAAGGCAGTGCTGAAGTGACCCACGAAGCCATCGACAATCAGTAGGTAGTGATCGTCGACTGTCCAAGCATCTGCAAGAAACTAGGGAATTCTGACCAAGTGTGGGACTACGGAAGGATAGACGGTCCGTTGATCAGTCGACGGACCATCCTAGCAAAGCGTCGATCAGATCAGTGATATGTCCCAATACCCGGTGTTGAAGAAAAGCTAAGTATGGAGCGATGAGAAGCATCGATAGACCGTGATGTTGGTCCGTTGATTGGATCAGACAAGATGCAAAAATGAAGGCTGAAGAAAAAGCTAAGTATGGACCGATGGAGGTAGTCGACAGTCCGTCGTTTCTATCGACAAACCGTCTGTGGGGTCATCGATTGAAGCCGCGTTTTCTGGAAAAACTTCCCTTATTTGTTTTCCTTTTATTTTAGGACAATGTCTTTATAAATAGGGGGTAAAAACCTTGTTTTTGTGTTAAGTCTTTTATTATTTTTATACAATTTCCTTGGAGATTTGTCTTTTGCAACTTGGCAATTAATTCTAGTTTCGAGAATCGATTCTCAAATGAATTTTGTTGTTTCAAGTATAATTTCTGCATTTTCTTCATACTTGTCGAAGTAAGTGCATGATTTATCATTCAACAAATATTAATTGTGTTCTTCTAAGCATGGGTATCTAAATCCACAACTAGGGTTGTGGGAACTATGGGTGAGTAATAAAATAAGCCTAGCTTATTAACAATTCTCAACAAGGATATTGCATTCATCGATAATTCTTTCATTTAGAAGTTTTTTTAAAGAGTGCACGCGTTAGAACTCACCTTGTTGCTATTTGTCTAACCAAGGGGATAGTTAATAGGAAAAGAATTATCGACATAGATTTAGTGGATTCTATCTAATAGGCTAATTTCGATTGGTGCAAAATTATAATTAAGACAAACATCAAATATGATGCTTAATATGAGGTAAAAGGTAAGGGTTACTAACTTAGACACACGTAGCCGGATCAAATTACGGAGTGAAATCTTATAAATGCCGTACCACGTATTAAGAGATACATAACTTATAACTTTGCATGAAAAACCTTTGGAAAGAATTGTTATAGGCTAGGATTATGGTTCTACGAACCTATGGGGAACACTTACACCGTAGTTTTTCTCACTACTTGATAAACACCAACAATTTACTATTGCAATACTTTTGTTTCACAAAACCCCCCTTTAATTACTAGTTTCTGGAATGGACTTGACTAAATAGAGGTAATATTAAAGTTAAGCCTAAACCATTTTCCTGTGTGATCGACCCCATTAGGTTCTCTACTTGATACGATTGCTTATACTTCATTAGGAAACTATAATGTGAGCGTATCACAGAGGTCTAGAAAGGATATCATGTTCACAACATTTTACTCCTAACACATTGTTTGTGGGGTTTGAGTGTTGATTTTCGATAGCCCCTCTCGATTCAAAAGAAATGTCATGCAGTAAAACCAACACCTAAAAATCAACCCCCCCCCCCCCCANCCCCCCCCAGAAAAAAATAAAGGAAAATAGGGTTTTTTATACATTCTAAAATCCCAAGAAAACCAACATCTACCCAAAAAAAAGTACAAAGAGGAAGATAGGGCTTCTATTTCACAAAATTAACAACACAAAAAATGAAAAAGATTGGATTTTCTAAACAGAACAAGGAAGCAAATTTTAATCTTATCAAGAACTAAAATTATTACTGATAATGTAAATATCCAATAAAAAATAGAAAAGTATCAATTTCCCTTTTGAGCAAACGTTATCCTTCAGCTGTTTAACACAAATTTGTATTATTTTGAAGTGTTCAAATTCATCTCCCTAGAGTGAAAGAGGGAACTGAAGAAGGGGGAGAGGTTTTCTTCTTATATTAAATTTTACAGAATTGCGATATGGAGTGTGTTGAGTGGGGTGGTTGGGTGAGTGGGGGCAATTAATTATGGCGGTTTCTTAGTTGTATTGTCTTGTTCATATCAATTTACGTGACACAATTTAATTTGACATAAAAAAATTAATAGTGAAAAGGAAATTAAAATGTGACATGTTATAGAAATAATAGATATTAATGTAATTATAAATTATTTTATTAAAATTTTGAGTCAAAATATGTCTTTTTTATTTTATATTAGTTATTTATTTATAATCATAAATAAAAATGATAAATTTCATTAATTTGCACTTTAAGAATTTTTTTCTAAAGGTTTACAAACTTGATTAATTTATAAAATAAAAAAGGAATAACTCTAAGGATAAATGAGATCAAAATTATTGGAAGAATTATCTATAATAAAGTGAATAATTAATATAGGACTATATAAAAGACTTTCTTTTTTAGATAACCTAAAAAGAGTAAATATCACATAAGTTAAGGGGGAAATAGAGTAAAAATTAATGTTATTATTTATTTGGAGAAAATGGTTGGCAAAATTAGTTACTGAAAAATTACTTTGATATGTCCAATTCAGTCCACTTAATTATTTTTTTTCATGTGACATTTAATACCTCAAAATTGTTAAATTTTATTGTATAGGTCATTTGAAAATTTAATTATCTGATTTTATGACCTTTTAAATCGTTCATTTTATATATAAGGGATCTATAAAGTACCAAGAGATATCATTTGTTCAGTATTATAGACATAACATTCCTACATTTTAGCTACTTTTATGTAAGGGCGAATCTACAAATAACGAAGGTATATTCGTATAAAATTTCTAAAAAATAAAAATTATATTATATAGATAAGATTTGTTTAAGTTTTTATAGATAAATTTTAAATTCCTCAACATAAATTACTCTGTACATTGTAAGGTGATTTATTATCACTTTTGTAATTACCATTTTTTTGGCAGACCATGAAAAGGTTGGAGGTTTTGTAGTTGTATTAATTCTTTATATATATTCATACAATATTTTTATCAGTAATGTTATTATTTACTAAAATATTTTAAAAGAACTAATAAAATAATTAAACTTAGCGAAAATTGTGGTTAGTTGGGTCTTGACTCATTATATGCCCCGTTTTGGCTCAGTTCATATTGATCCAATCAAATTCAGTTTGAATTGGATCTTGATCCGTTTGTTATCTTGACACAATATATTTGACTAAAATTGATCTAATTCGCTCAATTTTAATATAGAAGAAAAATTAATGAAACAAATATACTTATACACGAAAAACTAATAAAAAACTACTAAATAGTTATCCTCTTTTGGATGAGTTGCGATTTATCTGAGAAAATAAATATTAGCATAGAAATGCCTAATGTTACTACCAAATTGTAGATAGTTTTATATATATATGTATATATATTAGCATATATATTTATGCTTTTATATGCCGTATCAGAATCTGAAACTTGCACTTATTATTTTCACTCATGAAGTAGCTTTATCTTATTATAAGAAGCGGATCCACATTCATATGTGTGGGTGCATGGGTATGTATATCTATCTCTAGCAAAAAAAAAATATAATTAGGAGTGCACTCTTAATGAGTGTAGAGCTATCCTTGTGCTAGAGAAATCACCGATAAAACTAGGGTTTGAATCTAGCTAAAACCCTTATTTCTTTTAAAGTTTATTTTAATATTCAGGGAGGGGGGGTAAATTAAAATTCACTTAGTCAACTAGTAGTAGTTTATAGTCGAGTCACCTGCAAATTGGTAGGAAGATAAACAATAATAGAAAGTTCAATAAATAATCGACACAAGATTTTACCCTGGTTCGGATCACCAATGCGGTGCATAGTACAGTCCCCTGGGTTTCAAGGGTTTTCCTTAAGAGATTCAAAGAGATCTTCGTGTTACAACAATTTGAAACTTTCTCATGTCTTATATGCAAATAAAATTTCTACCTTGACACTTCCTCAACTTGTATACTACACTCAGATTCTTTCTTTTCTCTTTTCTTTTCAATTGTATCACTCACGTGTGTTACAAATCTTTATGAAAGTCAAAAGAAAAATGTTTTCTAAGCTCAAGTGAACTTGCTTACTTTACACTACAAATCTAGGTCGGTTTATGTAGATGATGATCTATGGTTTTGTATGTAAAAACCTAAGGGATTTATCTTAATCAAGGATCAATTTAGGGAGTCCCTGATTGAGGCGAATTAGTTGATCTGTATCCTTGAAGTAAATCACTTCGTCTTCTTTCCTTTTGTACGTTTGATCTTTTCCTTTTATGATCGACAAACTTCTTATCTTGTGGCTTGATTCATGGCTCTTTCCGTTCTTGATGATTCAGTTGGGATCTCTGCCAAGTGTGCGAGTATTCTGCTTCATTTTGACTTTCCTTTATGTGCTGATCAACAATATATTCCTTTACTTCCTTTGTCCCTTAGATTTGGGGCTTGCCTTTCCAATGCTTCTCTGCAGCTTCAAGCAAATATTCATTTCCTTCTTGAAATTGTTTGCGCTGATGATTTCCTTTTAGAATAATTGACCTACGAAATTGAGATCAAATCGTTAAGTATCTATTTTCAAAATCAACTAACTCTAAGGAGTTAACAATCTCCCCCTTTTTGATAATGACAAGATTGATCACAATTATAATAGTAATCTTGATAGTGTATTTTACTGAGAAAGTTAATTGTACTTCCCTGAGGTCTCATGTCTTAGTTCATCCATGCATGCAGCTCTCCCCCTGTCTCATGGAGGAGTAAGAGAGATAGATTTGTTTTCTCCCCTTTGTCATAATATAAAAGAATAGCAAAATGTAAACTAGATTAAAACAAAGACAGCAGATAACAAAGTAGTCTAAGAGTCAGAGAGAGAATAAAATAGTGGTCCAAGAGATAGAGAGGTACATGCCCCTATTGAAAGTTAGTGCAAAAATTTAAGGTTCAACCGGTAGAGTTAATGACCACCCCAAAAGTACTTGAGGGAGTTAATCACTTTCTCACAGAAGGTGTTGTAAGAACGTTCAACATTCCGTGAAAGACTGAATTATAAGGTCTGTACTGTAACAGCAAGCTCATTAATGGAGGAGTTGACTCATCTTTTGAGAGAGTCAACCTGTTGGATCAAGAGATTTATCGTTGAGATACCTTCCTACTTGATCGTTATCATGGTAATGCGCAACTTACCGATATCAGTGCTAGATTCTTTATGCAAACAAAGTACCTTTTCCACAGCATCATGAAAGGTCTTCAACTTCCGTTCTACAACTAAAAGTCTACTTTTGACCTCCTCATTGTCCTGCAATAAAATAGTGGCGGAATCTTCTAAGATTTTTGAGGGTTTGGGAGAATCTGCCCGAGCTCTGAGTAAGTAATTTTTCAGCCACTTTTCACCAACCTGCACATACATCATACTAGAGAAAGTGTGAGATTCATAAATTGCATTTATAAGAGAGGGGGTAAACATAGAATGATCCACAAGAAGGTCCACAATAATCCTCGATATGAGAAAGCCATAGGGCAAACTTGCCAAGACATTCAAGTCTTCAACACTTCCCCACATAGACTCCTTGAACCATTCTGCCCAGTTGATGCGGTACTTTTTAAGCAGGAAGTAAGAAAAAAATACATCACGAGTAGATAAATTACTTGAGGAGCCCTTCCTGGGAATAAGAGTTGTGGCAACGTTATGTGAGATAATACAATTTTCTAAACATAGTGATAAGGGCCCAAAGTAAGAAATGTTAGAGTAAGGTTCAGCAACGACTCTCTTTGCAACTTCAAGGGAACTGCAAAGTCATCAGGCCATATTCCGTTTATGTACGGAATTACATTAGAGAACTTAGTACCAAACACATCTATGAATAGATTTACATTGATGATACAGCGTTTACCCAGCACCAACGATTCTACCTCACCATTCTTAGGTGAAATTTGGAGATTCGCATAGAGTAGGCGAAGAACTTAATCAAAAAGCTGAAAACCACACAAAATAAATAAGAGAGAAAATTTCTGAGCTTTAAAATAGGATCTTAGCGGGCAGTGAGAGTCCTTTAGTTGCCTGAGATTGACAACACGGCCGGGAACAATAGGTCAGTTTTGAAGGGATCATACATGTGCTTTTGTTCGATACTCTGAAACCGTTGCATGTCCGCGTGGGAGAGAGATCCCATCATATGGAGAAGAGTCTTCTTTGATGCTATCTGCTTAGTAGTAGAAGCTACCTTTTTTGAGGACTCGGGCAGAGGAACCATGGATCCTACGAAGGAATTAGAAAAGAGAGATGGTCTCTACTTCGACGGAACTCGAATTGACAAATGATTTCTTTGAGGTCATGGAGCGAGTTTTTGTCATAGTGAGATGAAGAGTAGAAGAGAGTAAAGGAAAGGATAAATATAAACAAAAAAGAGAAGAGAAAAGAAAGGGGATCAGACAAGAAAAGGATGGGAATTTGACTGGAAGAAGTGGAAGTAGGTCATAATTACTGAACAAGAAAACTAGAAAACACATTAAATTCATTAGGAAATAAAATAAATAAATAGTAAAGTACAACGCATTAGTCAACACATTTAATGCCAAGGCAATCTCTGAGATAGAAAAATCTTTCCTCAAGAAGAGATTTAGTAAAAATATTCAGCTAATTGATTTTTAGAGTCTACAAATTAAATAGAAAATCATCATTTCCAACATGATCACGAATAAAATAATGCTTTATGTCGATATTCTTATCCCTAGAATGATGCACAATAAAAATATATTTAGAAAGACTCAAATACTATCACAGATAATTGGAATAGTTTCATAAGAAAGTTCATTATCAAGTAATTGATGCATCTTCAATAAAATTTGATTACCACAACTTCCAACCGCTAAGATTAAGATATTGTGGTGGATAAGGCAACCGAAGATTGTTTCTTGTTATGCCATGAGACCAGATAGTGTCCCAATATTAGGCATGTTCCACTAGTGCTTTTTCGGTCGATTTTCTCACATGCAAAAACATCATTTGAATAACCAATTAAATCAAAATGAGTAGAATGAGGATAACATAGTCCTAGATCTGTAGTTCCAATAAGGTAGCGAATGATTTGCTTTACTGCCGTGAAATGTCATTCCTTCGGGGAATCTTTAAACCGTGCACACTTTCATACATTATACATTATATCAATCCGACTAGCTGTAAGATATAGTAATGAGCCAACACTACTAAAAAATAGTCATTAGCGACCTAAAAATCACCGACCTTAAATGGATTCGGTAATTTCCGACCTCCGGAGGTCAGTATTATTAAAAAAAAATTAAACTAGTTGGTTTTTATGCAAACTGTCACGACAGGAGTCTAGACTCCAGACAAGACCTGCGTCGTTGACCTCTTAGAGGTCGCAGACAAGCCTACTTACGTCATTCTTACTTAGTCTAGGTTAATTTTAGCGGAAAATTTGTAACTTTGTATTTCTTAACATACATACTAATCACTCTATTAGATTCAAAATTTTTCACCATCAACCATCTAACATTAAGATCATCAAATTAAAGAAATAGTTTAATATAGAATTAAATGTGTACTTGCCAAAATGGAATCAATACAATATCTGAACAAACGCGGAAAGAAACTCTAGTGGAACATACTCAACTAGCTCAATCCTATAACTAAGCTAGAATATAATGGGTAAGCATCCTCGAAAGCATTAGGGCCTACCAAGTCCGTATGAATGCTACACGTTTTGATAGTTTTAGCGTCAACCTATAGCTCTAGCGTTACCTGAGCCTGCACCTAAAATTTTAGAGTTGTATAAAAGTTAGTACACACTTGTACTAATTATGGGTATATGCAAGCACACACCAAGGACATGCATGATTAAGAACAACTCTTTCCTAACCACATGATTATGGAAAGTCAAGTCAGTGGACTTGCCAAATTGGGATTGGGAAAGTGAGTGAGCTTTTCAAATTTTAATTAGGAAAGTTTATGAGCTTTCCAAATTTGTATAAGAAAAGTTATGCCATGAGAGTGACATGCATCATCATACTTAACATTTTGCACACATCACAAAATAGCGTACACATAGCATATATCATAATTC
Source organism: Solanum pennellii (assembly GCF_001406875.1). Taxonomy (NCBI): domain Eukaryota; kingdom Viridiplantae; phylum Streptophyta; class Magnoliopsida; order Solanales; family Solanaceae; genus Solanum; species Solanum pennellii. The sequence continues at coordinate 12,147,885 of NC_028637.1, read as the reverse complement.
CTATAACACATAATGTTGTTCATATCATTCATTCGTATATAATGAGACCTTGGAATTATGCACTTGACATTAAGACTTCCCGAAAATTAGGACTCAACATATGGGACCTCAACTAGGGAGTCTGCTTTAGCAAACACACAGACTTCTTCGTTCATTCATACGTACTTCATTTCATTTTATTCATAGGCCAGTGTAAATAACAGCTATGCCTACGATGTAGCTTAAGACTTTCATCGGGTTCGTTGTGCAATGACCAAGAATGACCTAATGTTATTACTTTAATCTAAAACACCTCTTGATTATCCTATCCTAACACCTTTGGTATCATTCTTTTCATTATTTTTGCTTCATTTGAGGCTGGCCTCATTAATTCATTGGGAACTTTAACTTTAAACGACATAGATCATGTGAGAATCATGAAATCCAGTGTCATGAAACCCCACACCGAAAAGAGGTGGAATCACCAGCCAAAGTGACCCAAAACATGCTAGCAAACATGGGAATTGAACCCCGCCAGATCCCTATATTGGCTGTATAGGTTCAAAGACTAAGTGACATAAGGAGACCTATACCTAGCATGCCGGACAGTATCATCTCATGAGTGTTACGTGAACCTCCGCCCTTCCCTAAAGAAGGCATCACCGCTCATAGGTAGTCTATCGGTGCTCAATATAAATTTCCATTACATTCAACTCAAACGTCATGAAAGCTGGCTTCTAGTATGAGGACGTCATAGCTCAATAGATTATTTCTCATCTCATAATTAGTATTAAGTGTGTTAATATCAATACTTTCATTACAGTGTTCATAGAGACTGGTATCTTCATTAACTTTACACTCTCATAGGTGAGTACCTTTTCGTAACATTTAATTAGTCTCATTTGAGATAACTCTCATCTTTTACATTAGCCTCATATCACGTTGTCTCCATATTAATCAACATTAGCACATTTTCTCTTCATAATTACTCACCTTTTTTTACGCAAATGTTCATTTCATTATATGCCAATGCACTTGGCTATTTTTGTGTTTCTACTCTTACTTAACCCTTCTATGGTTTCATAATTTCTTTACATAATATTCATTTCATCTTATGCCAATGCACTTGGCCATTTAGTGTGTTTTACACTCTTACTTAACCCTTCTAGGGTTACATCATTTCATTACATATATCTTAGGTTCACTTATTTTTAAATTTATGCTAGACTTATGGGTCTATACATATATGCCATGAGGCTTCATTCATAGTTCATTTAAGTGATTCATATCTTCCTAATATTACGTAGCACAAGACTTATGCATGTTGTCTGTATGACAATATCTTGATTTCGATCTAAGTAGGCAGGATTATTCTTGAAGATTTAATTCACGTATGACTTAAGCATCTATACAAAATTTGGACAAGGGAACAAAATTTTGAATCCCTTAGACAACACTTACATTTTTTTCATTTATTGTATTTGGGTCCACATGACATTGGGACCCTATATCGAGCCCCAACATCAACGTTTCCTCTTTATTTTTCTCCTTTGAATTACCTCATACTTGGCCGAGGGGTTGTGGGGTCAAACCCCCATAGCCCCTTTTTTTTAAATCTATTTCTCCTTGTCTATTTCGAGTTGATTATGAGGTTGTGGGATCAAACCCCCACAGCGTCTCTTTATTTTTCTTTTAGTCTCTTTCTTAAACCTGCCTAAGAGGTTGTGGGTTCGATTCCCACAGGCCTTCCCCTTTATTTTTCTTTTATTCTCCTCCTTAAATCTTCTTAAGAGGTCGTGGGTTCGATTCAAACACGCCTCCCGCTTTATTTTTCTTTTATTCACCTCCTTAATCTTCCTAGGAGGTCATGGGTTTGATTCCCACATGCCTCCCCCTTGAGTTTTCTTTTGTTCTCCTCCTTAATCTGCCTAAGAGGTTGTGGGTTCGATTCCCACACGCCTCCCCCTTTATTTTTTCTTTTATTCTCTTCCTTAAATCTGATTGAGAGGTGGTGGGTTCGAATCTCACTCCTACCATTTCTTATTTTTTTCTTCTAAGTTATATTTTCCAGCCAATACTATGGTTCGAATCCCCTTCACCACATTTCTTTTTACTTCTTTATTTTCATGGTTTTTAACATGGTGAGGTCACGGGTTCAATCCTCCATGACCTCACTTGTTTTATTTAATTTTTTTTTTACATTTTGAACCCTCTTTGCTAACCGAAATTCATCACTTGAAGCTTGAAATTTTCTTTTAATTTTTCAGCATCCTTTCATCAAGTTACACCTTAGTTCTTAGGGGATTTTTTTAGTTCATTGAGAACGTTTTAGGTGCATTTTCATGGATTCATTTAGACAAGAGATTATCCCTCAAATCACACACATTTCAACTCATATGAACATCACATTTACATCAACATGTGTACATGAAATATAAAGAACTATTATGCCATTTAAAGTCCAAAACCATGAATTATAGCCACGGCAACACACACATACACACGTAGTTACATTTTTGGAAACATCAACATAATTCACATTCCAAACATACATATAAACACATAATCATCACTAAAACACGTTTCATCCCTAGTTTTCTACCAGGAAACATAACCAACATATGATTCAATGGGAGCTAGTGACAGGGACATGGAACGGGGAACAATCCTAGTTTTCAGAATGAATATTCTGAACCTTAAGGGGTCTCTTGGAAAAGGGAATAAAAGAGAAGAGAACCCATACCTTTTTGACGTTAAAACCTCGACTGGCTTCCCAAAGAACTCCTCCAAACACACGTCCAACACCAAAAGTTCAATACCAAAGTCGACGGAAAACCTTCTCTTTGCCAACGTGATTGATTAACCTTTGTTTTTCTTATATTTCTGTGTGAGTTATTCAAGTGTGAAGAAATTTGGTTTACCTACTGTTCTTGGAGTTATTTTTGCAGAGAAAACGTGAATGAGAGTTATAGACACGTGAGAGAGAGAGATGAGCGTGGGAGAGCAGAGTTTTCTTAGGGTTAGTTGTCTAGTTTAGGACTTAGTCAAATAAAGTTTTATTTAATTATTAAAAATTTTATTTCCTTTATTTTAATTCAGCTAATAACTAATAAACATAAAATAATTACATTAATTTTCCAACTTAAATAAAAAACAATTTAATTCATTGCTTCCATCTAGGTTGGAACTCGGGTGGAGCAAGACTTCACTTCAAGAGACCATTTGTCGCACTCTCTCCCCAAAATGCCCCTCCACCTTATTAATTAAATAATTAATTATATATTTAGGGTAATTACTATACTACCCTTAGCCCTAAAAAAAATCATTTTACCCCTAGACCCTCCAAACTTAAGATTTTCCCTTTTTAAGTCCGTTAAAGACTCCTTCAAGTAAATCTTCATATTCGAGAGCCCTACACGGTTTGACCCAACCTTTCGAAGCTCAACTAACTTTCCAAGTTAGTTAGCTTGGTTGTAGCAAGGGTTCAGAGGTCTAGGTCTACGCGCATCAATATGTGTGAACCCTGGTCTAATCATAGGCATTCATGACACATTAAGCATTTCTTATCTTATTCATTTTTAGGGTTGTTACACAAAAAAAGAGGGGGGGAAATTCCGACCTCAGAGGGTCGGTATTTTTTAGCGGAAAAAATGAATTACAATAAACCTCTTAATGTCGGTGATAAATAAAATAAATGAATAAACATATTTTAATTTTTCTCAATTAAATAAAAAATAAAATTGAGAAATATTTGGATTTAATGTTATTTAAATCTTCTTTTGAAGGACGGTTTTATGTAAAATAAAAAAACAAAAAAAATTATGATACCGACATCTGGACGTCAGTAAAATTAATAGTATATAATTGTATCAATTTTTATTAAAGTATTTATATAGTGAGTTCCATAAAATTATAAATTGATATTTTTAATTAAATTTAAATAAATCGGATAACAGTTTTATGTAAATTAAAAAATTTATTAATATAAAATACTGACATCATGAGATCGGTATTTATCTTTCATCAAAATACCGATCTCATGGGATAGACACTTTTACTTCATCGAAATTAAAATACCGACATCATGCGGTCGGTATTTTTATTTCATCCACATACTGACAGCATGAACTCAGTATTTTTATTTTATCAAATATCGACCTCATGAGGACAGTGATGTAATTTTAGTTAAATACTGACCTTATGAGGATGATTTTGCGTAAATAAAAAATAAAAAATATTATAATACCGACTTCCGAAAATTGGTAAAATTAAATATCATGCAATTTAATTAGTTTTAATTTAAATATTTATATCATGGCTTCCAAAAAAATAATATTTTCAATTAACTTAAAATAAATCATACTCTAGGTGACGGTTTTATATAGGCATAATACATATATTGAACCATAAACTTTGCTTCAAATTTTAACTTTGACCTCAAACATTCATAGTGCACAAATAGGAACATTAACTATCCCATCTTTCAATAAATAAAGACGCGTTTCCTACCTAACAAAATGCGTGAAATGCACGCATTCTGCGCGAGTGAGGGGTAGCTTTCGAGGACCACCAAGGTAAAAATGCTGAAATGACAATTCTACCCTTAATGAATCTCTTTTATATTAATTAAAATTAATTTAATTTTTTTTAGTTTCAAATTACATGTAAGATAATTTTTGAAAGAAAAAGACATGTAAAATGTTTAGTTAGTAGGCAGCCACTGATTGGCTCACTAATACACGAGGGATCGTTTGCATTTCACACACTTTGGCTCAAAAAAACTTGTGTTTATTTTTTGAAAGAAAGAATAGTTAAAGTGCCTATTTGTGCACTATGAAAGTTTGAGGTCAAAGTCAAACTTTGAAACCAAGTTTAGGGACAAATATATGTATTATGCCATTTTATATAAGTTAATAAATAAACTAATATAAAATAACGACCTCTCAATGTAAATATTATTTATTTAATATGAATTCCTTTTATTTTTCTTAAAATTTAATGTGAGACCGACCTCATGAGATCGATATTTTTTTTATTTTATCTTATTCATTTTAATAAAAGTGACATGCAGAGGTTGGTTTGTTTAAAATATTTATATTAATTATAATTTTTGTTATTTATAATAATACTAAAATTTCCTTTGAAAGTTACTATTAATTGTTTAAAAAGTGTACTAATTTTGTATACTTTTGTCAAAAAAAAAAATTAGAGTTCGTGGAAAAAAATAATATCCGTAATCCATATTTAAAGTCTGAAACTATATTGATATGAATTAGGATATAATTATACTAAAATTTATAGAGTAATGTACTAAACTATCAGTACATCGTCTAATCATGAACTTAACATCTCATGTTATGATGTACAGGTGAAGAGTTAACATATAATCTATTTTAGTATGAAACGAGAGATAATATTATTCTAAAGTTTCGACCTTGAATGTATGTCAAATGTAGTGATAACTATCTAATTATAATGACATGTAAAAACACTTCATCTGAGTATGAAATACGCTAATTAATTATATACTAAATACATTATAAATTAAATAAATATCGATCATCAATTTAAAGAAATTTATTTATTAGATTTGATATTTATAAACTTTCATTGATCAATAAAATTAAATTTATATAATTAAGAATTATATA
>NC_028637.1:12093470-12140319 GCF_001406875.1 Solanum pennellii | reverse complement strand
TAATAAATAAAGACCCAAAGAGGTTATTATATTTAAATATTATTTTATTTAAATAATATCGACTTCACGATGTCGATATTTATTAAATATTGTTAAATATAGATAATTATTTTTAAAAATATTGATATTTTGTGGTCCGTAAATTAATTATTCTAAAAATACTGACATCCCTTTGTCGGTAAATTAACCACTTATCTTCGAAAAAAAAGCAGGATAATACCAAACCCTAAGCCAAATATCTCTCTCTTACTCATCCCGTCCAACTTGCTCCGACCATCAGCCTCCCATCCAACTTGCTCCGACCGCCGCTGCCCATCGCACCTCTCCCCGACTGGCGCTAGCCCATGCCATCTTCAGGCCACGTGGAGGAGGTGGTCGCGAGCAGGAGTGGGTCGCACCTCTGCGTTGGAGGTCGCGCCGCCTCCATCGCCACCGGTGGCGCGTCCATCACCATCTTGCGCAGTGGGTCGTGCAGCTACAGCGGTGGGTCAGCGCCGCTCCATCTCTTTAACTCAAGATGAATTTTTAGAACCTTCCTAACAAATCTTTTTTGTTTCCATTTAGTTGAAGTGTCTCAAAATAGATTTCTAATATACTTAGTTCAATTTATTCTTTATGTTTTTCCAGAATTTTCTTGTGTTCTTATATGCACATATCCCTTAGAAAATGTTTATTGAAGTGCTTGAAGTGTTATTAGAATATCTGGTTGAAACATATTTCTCAAATTTGTTTATTGAAATACTTGAAGTGTCATTATTATGGTAGAGTTGTAATATTTTTTTTGTTAATAAATGTTTCTATCATAAAGAAAACAATCATACATCATCGTGTTTGGGAGAAATTAGTAGATTGGTGGGAAATCCACACTTGAGTTGAGCTCTTGATGGTAGTGAATCAAATTGAACTATTTTAAAATAAAAATACTAATAACTTAAGAGTATGACTTCATTTCCTACTTGATCTTCTTGTATGCAACATGTTCGTGTAAATACGTTCAAACTCTATTTTTCTAGAGTTAACTTTTTTCCTTCTTTTCGTGCTAGGAAACTCAAGTAGCTCAACACATAAAAAGTTGATACAAGATTATACTTTTTCTTTCATCAAAGTAGGAGATAAGGTGTGGTAATTCGAAATCTCTAATGTTCAAGTACAATTATTTTCTATAATGTGTTTGTAACCATCTACTTGATTTGTGTCCATCTTGTGTTGACACTGCTTAAAATTTAGAAATAATATATTTGTTAAGTATAAGTATCAACACTAGTTGATCCCATTGATGACAAAATCGATTTTCTTGTAAGATCGATTTGTCTCCATCTAGTGTTGACACTGAGCTTTAAATTAAGAAATAATATAGTTGTTAAGTATAAGTATCAAAACTAGTTGATCCTATTGATGACAAAATTGATTTTCTTGCAAGATTGATTTGTGTCCATCTCGTGTTGACACTTAGCTTTAAATTTAGAAATAATATATTTGTTAAGTATAAGTATCCTATTGATGACAAAATCGATTTTCTTTCAAGATCGATTTGTGTCCATCTATTGTTGACACTTAGCTTTAAATTTAGATATAATAAATTTGTTAAGCATAAGTAACAACACTAGTTGATCCTATTGATGAAAAATTGATTTTCTTGAAAGATTGATTTGGTTCAATCTAGTGTAGACACCTAACTTTAAATTTAGAAGTAATATATTTGTTAAGCATAAGTACCAATACTAGTTGATCCTATTGATGACAAAATTGATTTTCTTGCAAAATAGATTTGTGTCCATCTAGTGTTGACACTTAGCTTGAAATTTAGAAATAATATATTTGTTAAATATAGTGTTGGAATTAACTTTAAACTAAACTAATTATACTTACAAAGTTGTCAAGTTCTTCAAATATGTTAATGTGATTTAGTTGGTGAATATAGTGTTTGAATTAAGTTAAAACTAAACTAATTAGACTTAGAAAGATGTTAAGTTCTTCAAATAAGTAATGCTATTTATTTGGTGAATATAATGCTTAAAATGAGTTAAAATTAAACTAATTAGACTTATAAAGTTGTGAAGTTCATTATATAAGTTAATGTGATTTAGTTGGTGAGTATAGTGTTAGAATTAAGTTAAAACTAACTTAATTAGATGTAGAAAGTCGTTAAGTTCTCTAAATAAGTTAATGTGATTAAGGTGGTGAATATAGTGTTGGAATTAAGCTAAAACTAAACTAATTAGACTTAGAAAGATGTTAAGTTCTTCAAATAAGTAATGCTATTTATTTGGTGAATATAATGCTTAAAATGAGTTAAAATTAAACTAATTAGACTTAGAAAGATGTTAAGTTCTTCAAATAAGTAATGCTATTTATTTGGTGAATATAATGCTTAAAATGAGTTAAAATTAAACTAATTAGACTTAGAAAGATGTTAAGTTCTTCAAATAAGTAATGCTATTTATTTGGTGAATATAATGCTTAAAATGAGTTAAAATTAAACTAATTAGACTTAGAAAGATGTTAAGTTCTTCAAATAAGTAATGCTATTTATTTGGTGAATATAATGCTTAAAATGAGTTAAAATTAAACTAATTAGACTTAGAAAGATGTTAAGTTCTTCAAATAAGTAATGCTATTTATTTGGTGAATATAATGCTTAAAATGAGTTAAAATTAAACTAATTAGACTTAGAAAGATGTTAAGTTCTTCAAATAAGTAATGCTATTTATTTGGTGAATATAATGCTTAAAATGAGTTAAAATTAAACTAATTAGACTTAGAAAGATGTTAAGTTCTTCAAATAAGTAATGCTATTTATTTGGTGAATATAATGCTTAAAATGAGTTAAAATTAAACTAATTAGACTTAGAAAGATGTTAAGTTCTTCAAATAAGTAATGCTATTTATTTGGTGAATATAATGCTTAAAATGAGTTAAAATTAAACTAATTAGACTTAGAAAGATGTTAAGTTCTTCAAATAAGTAATGCTATTTATTTGGTGAATATAATGCTTAAAATGAGTTAAAATTAAACTAATTAGACTTAGAAAGATGTTAAGTTCTTCAAATAAGTAATGCTATTTATTTGGTGAATATAATGCTTAAAATGAGTTAAAATTAAACTAATTAGACTTAGAAAGATGTTAAGTTCTTCAAATAAGTAATGCTATTTATTTGGTGAATATAATGCTTAAAATGAGTTAAAATTAAACTAATTAGACTTAGAAAGATGTTAAGTTCTTCAAATAAGTAATGCTATTTATTTGGTGAATATAATGCTTAAAATGAGTTAAAATTAAACTAATTAGACTTAGAAAGATGTTAAGTTCTTCAAATAAGTAATGCTATTTATTTGGTGAATATAATGCTTAAAATGAGTTAAAATTAAACTAATTAGACTTAGAAAGATGTTAAGTTCTTCAAATAAGTAATGCTATTTATTTGGTGAATATAATGCTTAAAATGAGTTAAAATTAAACTAATTAGACTTAGAAAGATGTTAAGTTCTTCAAATAAGTAATGCTATTTATTTGGTGAATATAATGCTTAAAATGAGTTAAAATTAAACTAATTAGACTTAGAAAGATGTTAAGTTCTTCAAATAAGTAATGCTATTTATTTGGTGAATATAATGCTTAAAATGAGTTAAAATTAAACTAATTAGACTTAGAAAGATGTTAAGTTCTTCAAATAAGTAATGCTATTTATTTGGTGAATATAATGCTTAAAATGAGTTAAAATTAAACTAATTAGACTTAGAAAGATGTTAAGTTCTTCAAATAAGTAATGCTATTTATTTGGTGAATATAATGCTTAAAATGAGTTAAAATTAAACTAATTAGACTTAGAAAGATGTTAAGTTCTTCAAATAAGTAATGCTATTTATTTGGTGAATATAATGCTTAAAATGAGTTAAAATTAAACTAATTAGACTTAGAAAGATGTTAAGTTCTTCAAATAAGTAATGCTATTTATTTGGTGAATATAATGCTTAAAATGAGTTAAAATTAAACTAATTAGACTTATAAAGTTGTGAAGTTCATTATATAAGTTAATGTGATTTAGTTGGTGAGTATAGTGTTAGAATTAAGTTAAAACTAACTTAATTAGATGTAGAAAGTCGTTAAGTTCTCTAAATAAGTTAATGTGATTAAGGTGGTGAATATAGTGTTGGAATTAAGCTAAAACTAAACTAATTAGACTTAGGAAGATGTTAAGTTTTTCAAATAGGTTAATGTGATTTAGTTGGTGAATATAGTGTTGGAATTAAGTTAAAACTAAACTAGTTATACTTAGAAAGATGTTAAGTTCTTCAAATAAGAAATGCGATTTATTTGGTGAATATTGTGTTTGATTTAAGTTAAAACTAAACTAATGAGACTTAGAAAGTTGTGAAGTTCTTTATATAAGTTAATGCGATTTAGTTTGTGAATATAGTGTTGGAATTAAGTTAAAACTAAACTAATTAAACTTAGAAAGTTGTTACGTTCTTTAAATAAGTTAATGTTATTTAGTTGGTGAATATAGTGTTGGAATTAAGTTAAGACTCAATTAATTAGACTTAGAAAGTTGTTAAGTTCTTTAAATAAGTTAATATGATTTAGTTGGTGAATATAGTGTTGGAATTAAGTTAAAATTAAACTAATTAGACTTTGAAAGAATTTAAGGTCTTCAAATAGGCTAATGTGATTTAGTTGGTGAATATAGGGTTGGAATTAAGTTAAGACTCAATTAATTAGACTTAGAAAGTTGGTAAGTTCTTTAAATAAGTTAATATGATTTAGTTGGGGAATATAGGGTTGGAATTAAGTTAAGACTCAATTAATTAGACTTAGAAAGTTGGTAAGTTCTTTAAATAAGTTAATATGATTTAGTTGGGGAATATAGGGTTGGAATTAAGTTAAGACTCAATTAATTAGACTTAGAAAGTTGGTAAGTTCTTTAAATAAGTTAATATGATTTAGTTGGGGAATATAGGGTTGGAATTAAGTTAAGACTCAATTAATTAGACTTAGAAAGTTGGTAAGTTCTTTAAATAAGTTAATATGATTTAGTTGGGGAATATAGGGTTGGAATTAAGTTAAGACTCAATTAATTAGACTTAGAAAGTTGGTAAGTTCTTTAAATAAGTTAATATGATTTAGTTGGGGAATATAGGGTTGGAATTAAGTTAAGACTCAATTAATTAGACTTAGAAAGTTGGTAAGTTCTTTAAATAAGTTAATATGATTTAGTTGGGGAATATAGGGTTGGAATTAAGTTAAGACTCAATTAATTAGACTTAGAAAGTTGGTAAGTTCTTTAAATAAGTTAATATGATTTAGTTGGGGAATATAGGGTTGGAATTAAGTTAAGACTCAATTAATTAGACTTAGAAAGTTGGTAAGTTCTTTAAATAAGTTAATATGATTTAGTTGGGGAATATAGGGTTGGAATTAAGTTAAGACTCAATTAATTAGACTTAGAAAGTTGGTAAGTTCTTTAAATAAGTTAATATGATTTAGTTGGGGAATATAGGGTTGGAATTAAGTTAAGACTCAATTAATTAGACTTAGAAAGTTGGTAAGTTCTTTAAATAAGTTAATATGATTTAGTTGGGGAATATAGGGTTGGAATTAAGTTAAGACTCAATTAATTAGACTTAGAAAGTTGGTAAGTTCTTTAAATAAGTTAATATGATTTAGTTGGGGAATATAGGGTTGGAATTAAGTTAAGACTCAATTAATTAGACTTAGAAAGTTGGTAAGTTCTTTAAATAAGTTAATATGATTTAGTTGGGGAATATAGGGTTGGAATTAAGTTAAGACTCAATTAATTAGACTTAGAAAGTTGGTAAGTTCTTTAAATAAGTTAATATGATTTAGTTGGGGAATATAGGGTTGGAATTAAGTTAAGACTCAATTAATTAGACTTAGAAAGTTGGTAAGTTCTTTAAATAAGTTAATATGATTTAGTTGGGGAATATAGGGTTGGAATTAAGTTAAGACTCAATTAATTAGACTTAGAAAGTTGGTAAGTTCTTTAAATAAGTTAATATGATTTAGTTGGGGAATATAGGGTTGGAATTAAGTTAAGACTCAATTAATTAGACTTAGAAAGTTGGTAAGTTCTTTAAATAAGTTAATATGATTTAGTTGGGGAATATAGGGTTGGAATTAAGTTAAGACTCAATTAATTAGACTTAGAAAGTTGGTAAGTTCTTTAAATAAGTTAATATGATTTAGTTGGGGAATATAGGGTTGGAATTAAGTTAAGACTCAATTAATTAGACTTAGAAAGTTGGTAAGTTCTTTAAATAAGTTAATATGATTTAGTTGGGGAATATAGGGTTGGAATTAAGTTAAGACTCAATTAATTAGACTTAGAAAGTTGGTAAGTTCTTTAAATAAGTTAATATGATTTAGTTGGGGAATATAGGGTTGGAATTAAGTTAAGACTCAATTAATTAGACTTAGAAAGTTGGTAAGTTCTTTAAATAAGTTAATATGATTTAGTTGGGGAATATAGGGTTGGAATTAAGTTAAGACTCAATTAATTAGACTTAGAAAGTTGGTAAGTTCTTTAAATAAGTTAATATGATTTAGTTGGTGAATATAGTGTTGGAATTAAGTTAAAATTAAACTAATTAGACTTTGAAAGAATTTAAGGTCTTCAAATAGGCTAATGTGATTTAGTTGGTAAATATAGTGTCGGAATTAAGTGAAAACATAACTAATTAGACTTAGAAAGATGTTAAGTTCTTCAAATAAGTAAATGTGATTTAGTTGGTGAATATAGTGTTAGAATCAAGTTAAAACTAAACTAATTACACTTAGCAAGATGTTAAGTTCTTCAAATAAGAAATACAATTTATTTGGTGAATATAGTGTTTGAATTAAGTTAAATATAAACTAATTAGACTTAGAAAGATGTTAAGTTCTTCAAATAAGTAATGTTATTTAATTGGTTAATATAGTGTTTGAATTAAGCTAAAACTAAACTAATTAGACTTAGAAAGTTGTTAAGTTCTTTAAATAAGTTAATGTGACTTAGTTGGTGAATATAGTGTTGGAATTAAGTTAAAACTAAACTAATTTGACTTAGAAAATTGTTAAGTTCTTTAAATAAGTTAATGTGATTTAGTTGGTGAATATAGTGTTGGAACTAAGTTAAAACTAAACTAATTAGACTTATAAATATGTTATGTTCTTTAAAATAGGTTAATGTGATTTAGATGGTGATATGGTGTTGAAATTATTTCGAAACGAGCACCAGTTTTACCTACTCACTGTGCACACCAGGCACATAATTCCTCTACTCATGTGGCTCCACAATCTGGTTATACTATATCTACACCTATTATGGTACCTAGATCTGGTTACTAAACATTGCAGGGCTATTCACATCTTGTTCGTGAGTCTACCATACCATCAGCTAGTGATAGTCAGTGCAATAATTTGAATACTAATAGTGGATCAATTGGATTTTCAAATCTACATCTTGAATCCAATGGCTCAGAGCATAATACTCCCACCACCCAGCACTTAGATGCACGTGGTCCTCAGGCAGGCGATAGACACAATTTTTGTAGACTTGTCATTGGGCCGTTAGGATAAAAGTTTGATTTAATAATGTTTCATCTTTTATTTATCTTTTTTATATTTTAATTAATTGATTGATTATTTTTTATTTCTTTGTCAATGAACTCATATTGCAGCTTACGTCCGGATGTGGGTATGTCAAGATTATTTTAAAGTGCAATAGTACTCACTATAATGGTGTGTACCTGACTTGGGGTTCGATTCCAATTAAAAATAGGGGGCAGATATTCAATGAATTTAAGATAAGAATTTGTATCAATTAAATTCACATCATATACATTTAAATTCGCTATTCATTTGAATAATAAATATTTAGTCATTTTTCATTACATAAATATTATGTCTGGGTTCCCGAACATGAGGAAGAGGTTCAAGAAAACATCAAGGTTAAAATTTCAAAGTTTCTTTCTAGTACATTTAGTGAATGTCGAAAAAATCATAGAATTCCTAAGTTTATGGTACCAACACGAAGGGATCTGTTACTGGAACATTGGGGTACTATTTAAAAGTTTAAGAAGAGGAGTGAGATTGGGAAAATGGATCGCGCACGAAAAAAGGAGGCTCTTTGCACACTAGTGGAGCTATTAGCCGAGTTACTAGGAAGGAAAGAATGATATACTTTCTTAATTTTGTAAAATATTTCCTTTTCTTTTTTGATAAGTAGTTTTTGGAGATTAAATTATACTTATGTTATTTGCAGGAAAAAGAGTTGGGTAGGTCAGTAGTTGTAGAAGAGTTGTTGAAGGTTACTCATGTCAAGAATAGTATGAACCCCGACGAAAAAGAAAAATGAATTGAGCCACGTGCTCAAGAGACATATGTAAGAACTCTATTCAAGTTAATCTTTTTTTCTCTTTCTTGTATATATTACATTCTTATTTGTAGAGTTCATTGTTAAAATTACAGGATAGGTTTATACGAATGTCTCAGGAATATGGTAGTACTCTACTTCTTGAGAGCTGGGAAAGATCATTTACACAAGAAGAAAGTGAGAATCATTGGAAACAAAGTGCAGGTAAACCGATTAGAGCTACGGCTATCCAGAAAGGACATATCAAAAGAAGCAGGCTTGGTATTGTGGTTCATCATCCTATAGCTTCAATGACAGGGATAAAGAGACAATATCTGCAATGGAGGGTAACATAGCTTTTCTCAATGCGGAGCTTGCTGTTGTAGCCGACAGAGAGAAGAAGATAGAGGTGGAGATTGCGGCATTAAAGGAAGCATAAAACAAGAGGTATGCAACATTTCAGGCCCAACCAACTTTTCTTTTGAATCAGGAAAGATACTTCCTACATGTCCTGCAAGGAGTGATTATGGAGCTGATCATGAATGCGATGATAATGATAAGTGTGATAAGGAGAGTGATGGTGATAAGGAGTAGTTATATTTGTTTGACATTTTAGACATCCATAATTTTGGAATTTTTTAATCGTATTTTGATTTATTTTGAAGTTGAATGAAGTTTATTTTGAAATAGTTTAATGCATATATTGAAAATATTGTGTTGTTTTCGTTAGATGAAGTTTATTTTAAAATCGCTCATTTGGAATTGTTTTAGTTGGATGAAGATTATGTTGAAATAGCTTATTTTGAATTCATTAGGTTGTTTTGATATAAATATGCAAGTGGGATACTAAAATTACAGCTCAATGCTGCCAATTATATAGCAGAATTACCGACCTCCAGAGGTCCAAATCTCAAAAATAAGAAATAAAAATAGCGACCTCCGGAGGTCGGAATCTAAAAAATAATAAATAAAAATACTGACCTCCAGAGGTTGGAATCTCAACAACAAAAGAAATAAAAATACCAACCTCCAGAGGTTGGAAACTAAAAATAAGAAACAAAAATACCCACCTACGAAGGTCGGAATCTAATAAATAAGAAATAAAAATACCAACATCCGGATGTCGGAATCTAAAAAATAAGAAATAAAAATATTGACCTCCGGAGGTTGGAATCTAAAAAATAAGAAATAGAAATACCAACCTCCGGAGGTCGGAATCTAAAAATAAGAAATAGAAATATCGGCCTCCAGAGGTCGGAAACCAAAAAAAAAATGAAAATACCGACCTTCGGAGGTTGGAATCTGAAAAATAAGAAATACCGACTTTCAGAGATTGCAATCTCAAAAATAAGAAATAAAATTACACACCTCCAGATTTCGGTATTCTAAAATTTGAGAATTAAATATGCTGACCTCCGACAGACGAAAATAATAAAAATAAAAAATGAACAAATATATTAAAGAGACCTCTGGAAGTCGGAAACTAAAATAATGAATTTTACCAACTTAAATTGAAACTGACCTCGAGAGGTCAGTACCAGAGAGATGAATTTAATAGCGACCAAGCTTTTCCGGCCTCTGCAGGTCGCTATTTTTAGGTCGGTATTCACTATTTTTTAGTAGTGCAACTATCTTTCTATACATCTTTTAATCCATGTCTTTTCCAGATGCATCTGTGTCAAGACACGTGGCAGACTCATTGGGGTACCAAAGGCTTTGCCCTTTTCAAGTCCAAACATCGTAATCAATTCCTTATTGTACTTTTCTTGACTAATGAATTTTCTATTAGTTGACTGGTTAATTTCAAGTTCGAGAAGGAATGTGAGTTCTCTCATAAGACTCATTTCGAATTCTCCTTTCATTAGAGTTGCGAAATTCTCGCACAAAGAACGAGTAGAACTTCCAAAATAATATCATCAACATAGATATGAACTATAAAAATGTATAAATCAGATCTTTCAATGAAGAGAGTTGTGTAAATTTTCCCCAAATTATTTTGCAGTATGAACGAACTCAATCTTTCATACCAAGCTTTTGGAGCTTGTTTAAGTATGCAAAGAGCATTGGAAAGTTCATAGAAAAAATTGGGACAAGAAGGATTTAAAATCGTGGGGTTGAAAACTTCTTCTTTTATAAAACCGTTTAAAATAGCACTTTTCGCATCCATTTGAAATAGTATAAAATGCTCGAAAGAGGCATAAGAAAGTAAAATTCGAATAGATTCTAAGGTTGCTACAGTTGCAAAGGTTTTATTGTAGCCAATACCTTCTTGTTGTGAGTATCCTTGAGAGGATAACCATACTTTGTTTCGAGTAACTTTTCCATTTTCATCTAGTTTGTTTCGAAATACCCACTTGATTCCAATAACAGAGCAATTTTTTTGTCTTTCTATTTGAGTCCATACTTGATTTCTTTCATATTGATCGAGTTATTCCTTCATTGCTTGCACCCATGATTCCTCTTCAAATGCTTCATTTATTCGATTAGGTTTTATTTGAGATATCAATGCAACAGAAGCTTATTTTATGTGAGAAGATCACTTCTGATTTTTTTCTTCATGTGTATCGAGTATGAAACTTTCAGGATTATTAGTATTATGCCGCCATTCTCTTGGAATATTTGATCTGTAAGCTAGAGTAGTCGACTTTGCTTCTGCAGTAGTTTACTTCAATATGAACTTTGGAACTTATATCTACAGTATTTTCCACTATTTTGATGGGGGGTGATTTCGCCGTCATCTCCTTTAGTTTCCTACATTCTTGGGTTAGTCTCATCAAATACAACATGAACATATTCCTCAACACTTAAAGTTCTTTTATTAAAAACATTAAAGACTCTATTGATAGGATCATACCCTAAGAAAATACCTTTGTCACTCCTTGTATCAAACACACCAAGATTGGTCTTACAATTGTTGTGGATGAAGCACTTGCATCCGAAGGGATGAAAGTAGCTTTTGTTTGGTCTCGTACCTCTCAATAGTTCATAGGGAGTCTTCTTCACTATCAGTCTAATTAAGCACCTATTAAGAATGTGTCATCTAGTGCTCACTGCGTTTGCCCAAAAGTGATCTAGTAAACTTCTATGCAAAAGCATTGTTCTTGCTGTATCTTGTAAGGATCGAATTTTTGTTCAACTATTCCATTTTGTTTAGGATATATTGGTGAAGAGAAAGTTAGAGTGAATCCGTTTTGATCTCAAAATTATTTAGATTCCTTATTTTCAAATTGACCACCATGATCACTATGTATGGTTGTGATGAAATATCATACTTCTTTATGAACTTTTCTACAAAAAGCTTCGAAATTTCCAAAGAATTAATTTTTATGAGTTAAACCTTCAGAAGCCATCAACGATTACAAAGACATATCTCTTACCTCCAAAATTCGCAGTTCAAGTTGGACTAAAAAGTTCGATATGAAGAAGTTGTAGGGGTTTAGATGTACTTACAATGTATTTACCTTTGAACGATGAACGAGTTTGCTTACCCATTTGAGATGCATCACATATGTTATATTTTTAAAACATTAGATTCGGTAGTCGAATCACTAGATTAAGTCTGACAGTTTTTCAAGAGCATGCATGCTTGCATGTCCAAGCTCTCGATGCCATAGCCATGGATCGCTTGTCACTGCACTGAGACAAGTAAGAGATGGAAAAATTAAATTATTTTAAATATAAATATTTATTACTCGCTCTCTGATAAGTGTCAGTCTTTTCTTATGATGTTTAATGGTGCAGCTATCTGTATTGAATGTCATTCGACTAAGTAAACTTTGACAAGATTTGATGATGACCTAATAGTGATGGTCTTGACTCTAGTAACTTCTCTAACACATCATTCATCTACTCTTTTTATTGTTTTGAAGTTTTCTTTCTTTCGCACTTACATATGGAGAATCCACTATAAAGTACCACATTCCTTTTTTGTAGGTTTTCATGAATTCCTCCTGCAAGACAAAAAGATTAGTTTCTTTTAGGAACCCAAGTATTTTTGGGCCATTGATGATTATCAAATTTTGGTCTCCAAATACGTTTTCCAGAAGAATTTTTGCTACATCTTAAGGATTTATGACCTATATCGCCATATGTAAAACACACAATAGTTAGAATTATTACTTGGAGAGTTTCTTCAATAGAGCGTAGTTTTGTTTGATTGAATAGAACTATGTCTTGAAGATTTTCTGACACTGTTTAACAGCATTTTTACTTCCTCCAATTCTTCTGATAGTAGATCAACTTCAATCTGACTTGCTTCAAGAAGAATCTGCCAAACATTCTTTTCTCGTGCAAGTTTGTTGTATTCGTCAATAAATTTCTATAATTCATCACTAACAATATCCAAAGAGTTTTGTAAGTAATTACATTTTGGACAATTATAAGATCTTACCTCGCTTGTTTATCCTAGAGACACGAAACACGAGTTTGCTATTTCATCGTTGTCATCATCGGTTGTTTCTCCTTGTTCCCATGCTCCGAGACTTTTTGGATCTTCATTTCGTCGATTGGTTCTTCTTCTTCATTTTGGGCAAGTTTGCTTGATATGTATTGGTTCTCTGCAGTAGTACCATCGATCAATGTTTCTTTTGAAGTCATTTGTTTTTTAATCTTTTTGAGGTCTCTATCTCCTTTGTCTAAGCATTTGTCTTACTCTACGATTAATGAGGGTCATTCCTTAATCTTGATTTTCATCGGCTTCCTCCTCAGTTTCTAATGTCTCACAAATAAAAGCCACTGTTTTCTTTTTGTCGTCCTTGTTGTACCTGTTAATGTGATTTTGTTCATAAGCCATTAATTTGCCTCGAAGTTCATCATATGTCATGTTCTGTAGATCTCCATCTATAAGAATGAAAACTTTTGTTTCCCAGACTTTGTGAAGACTGTTGACAAGTTTACTGACTCTTAACGAGTTTGAATACATTATTCCAAGAGATTTCAGTTCAATGACAAATTTGCTGAATCTTGAGAACATAGATTCAACATTTTCATCGTCAACCATTTTGAACAGTTCGTATTCATTTACAAGGGAGTTGATTTGGTTTTCGTTTTGAACAGTTCGTATTCATTTTGAACCTCTTGTTGTTACTTACTAATATCGAACAATTTAGGATCAAAAGGTTTTTCAGTTCCATCGTTTTCAGTTAATCCAATGAATGTATTTGTGTCTTTCTTGATGACTTCTCAAGCTTGATGTTCATTTGCGGAGACAATAATTCTGAATCTATATTTACTGTGAGAGTAATCTTTCCAATTGAAGTAAGGTGGTCTATGATAAAAGTGTCCGTCTTAAAGTAAAGCACCAGGGATTTGGTAATGTGAAATTTGATCTTTACTCTCATCTGGTTAAACACTAAATCTGTAAGACCTTCTCTTATACCAATTGATATACAAGAGGGAGGGGGTTAATTTAAAATTCACTTAGTCAACTAATAGTAGTCGATAATTGACTCACCTGCAAGTTAGTAGGAAGATAAACAATAATAGAAAGTTGCAGTAAATAATTGACACAAAAGGTTTTATCCTGGTTCAAATCACCAATGCAGTGCCTAATCCATTCCCTTTGGGTTTCAAGGGGTTTCCTTAAGAGCTTTGAAGAGATCTTTGTGCTACCGCAATTTGAAACTTTATCTTGTGATATGCAAATCAGATTTCTAGCTTGACACTGCCTAAACTTGTATACCTACAACTCAAATTCTTTCTTTTCTCTTTTCTTTTCATTTTTATCACTCACGTGTTTACTAAGCTTTATGGAAGACAAAATAAAATTGTTTGCTAATCTCAAGTGAAGTTGCGTACTTCACACTACAAATCTGGGTCGGTTTATGTAGATGATGATTTGTGCTCTTGTAAGGAAAACCCCAAAGGATTTATCTCAATCAAGGATTAATTTAGGGAGTCTTTGATTGAGGCGATTTAGTTGATCTATATCCATGAATTAAATTGCTTTGTCCTCTTTCCTTTTGCGGGTTTGATCTTTTTCTTGTATGATCGACAGATTTGTTATCTTGTAACTTTATTTATGAATCTTTCCTTTCTTGATGATTCAGTTGTGATCTCTACCAAGTGTGCGAGTATTCTTCTTCATTTAGATTTTCCTTTATGTGCTGATCAGCCATATATTTCTTTTCTTCTTTTGTCCCTTTAATTTGAGGCTTGCCTTTCAAATGTTTCTCTACAGCTTCAAGCAAACATTCTTTTCCTTCTTGAAGTCGTTTGCGTTGATGATTTCTTTTTGAAATAATGACCTACGAAAATTGAGATAAATGCGTTAAGTGTCTATTTTCAAAATCTACTAACTCTAAGGAGTTAACATATTGGTGCACCAGATGTCTTTAATTATTAGGTTCGATTTTGCTTGTTATAGACGCAAATTTGTATGTTCTACTACAACATAAGATTTTAGACAACCACCATTAAGATTGAAGAAAGAAAAAGTTGTTAAAATGGGCATTTAATAAAATACAACAATATTTTTTTTGATAGATTTAATTCATCATGATAGAAATCTAACTAAAAGAAAGAAAATGATTCTTATTTTGTCCTAGAACCCACGATTTCCAAAAAGAAAAAGTTATGGAAAAACAATGTCAATTTTTTAATATTTATTTTATTTTATTTGATTAAAAAAAGGCATAAGTACTCCCTTTGAACTATGGTCGAAATTTGAAAGACACACATGTCACGACCCAAAACGAGCCGCGAGTGGCACCCACACTTATCCTCCTATCTGAGCGAACCAACAAATCTAAACCCCAACGTTTACCAATATTTCAACCATAATGAACAAAATATAATGCGGAAGACCCAAAACTCATTAACGAAATCAATTAAATAAACTTCTAAAGTATAATACTTATCATCCCCAAAATCTGGAAGTCATCACATCAAGAACATCTATCCTCAAATTACTAAGTCTAAGAGTATTTAAGAACTAAAATAAGTAAAAAGATGGTCCATGTCCGAACTTCAAAGACATCAAGACGTGAAGAAGAGAATCCAGCCCGAGCTAGGAATAATAGCTCACCCTGAAATCTGACGTGCTGCAGACTGGCTAGAGTTGCGGACGAGTCGAAGTCGATGGTGCACTTGCTGCACTCCACAAAACAACAAGAAGGAAATAAAAGTAGGGGTCAGTATAAGGAACAAGTACTGAGTAGGTATCATCTGCCAACTCAAAATAGAAAGCAATATATATGGAATAATAATGTAAAACCAACCACAATACTTAACAGGTGACAATCAGCAAGTACAAAAACCATTGCCAACAACACCAAGCACACCTATGAGGACTCAAGCCTCCACACCATACTCATTTGGGAACTAGATTCTTTGAGTTCGAGTATATTAAGTTAATTCAAGATTACTTCTCTTTATTCTTATCGTGTCGGAACGTGACACTCCGATCCCCTAATGCTACGTGTCGGAACGTGACACTCCGATCCATTAATGCTACGTGTCGGAACGTGACACTCCGATCCATTAATGCTACGTGTCGGAACGTGACACTCCGATCCATTAATGCTACGTGTCGGAACGTGACACTCCGATCCATTAATGCTACGTGTCGGAACGTGACACTCCGATCCATTAATGCTACGTGTCGGAACGTGACACTCCGATCCATTAATGCTACGTGTCGGAACGTGACACTCCGATCCATTAATGCTACGTGTCGGAACGTGACACTCCGATCCATTAATGCTACGTGTCGGAACGTGACACTCCGATCCATTAATGCTACGTGTCGGAACGTGACACTCCGATCCATTAATGCTACGTGTCGGAACGTGACACTCCGATCCATTAATGCTACGTGTCGGAACGTGACACTCCGATCCATTAATGCTACGTGTCGGAACGTGACACTCCGATCCATTAATGCTACGTGTCGGAACGTGACACTCCGATCCATTAATGCTACGTGTCGGAACGTGACACTCCGATCCATTAATGCTACGTGTCGGAACGTGACACTCCGATCCATTAATGCTACGTGTCGGAACGTGACACTCCGATCCATTAATGCTACGTGTCGGAACGTGACACTCCGATCCATTAATGCTACGTGTCGGAACGTGACACTCCGATCCATTAATGCTACGTGTCGGAACGTGACACTCCGATCCATTAATGCTACGTGTCGGAACGTGACACTCCGATCCATTAATGCTACGTGTCGGAACGTGACACTCCGATCCATTAATGCTACGTGTCGGAACGTGACACTCCGATCCATTAATGCTACGTGTCGGAACGTGACACTCCGATCCATTAATGCTACGTGTCGGAACGTGACACTCCGATCCATTAATGCTACGTGTCGGAACGTGACACTCCGATCCATTAATGCTACGTGTCGGAACGTGACACTCCGATCCATTAATGCTACGTGTCGGAACGTGACACTCCGATCCATTAATGCTACGTGTCGGAACGTGACACTCCGATCCATTAATGCTACGTGTCGGAACGTGACACTCCGATCCATTAATGCTACGTGTCGGAACGTGACACTCCGATCCATTAATGCTACGTGTCGGAACGTGACACTCCGATCCATTAATGCTACGTGTCGGAACGTGACACTCCGATCCATTAATGCTACGTGTCGGAACGTGACACTCCGATCCATTAATGCTACGTGTCGGAACGTGACACTCCGATCCATTAATGCTACGTGTCGGAACGTGACACTCCGATCCATTAATGCTACGTGTCGGAACGTGACACTCCGATCCATTAATGCTACGTGTCGGAACGTGACACTCCGATCCATTAATGCTACGTGTCGGAACGTGACACTCCGATCCATTAATGCTACGTGTCGGAACGTGACACTCCGATCCATTAATGCTACGTGTCGGAACGTGACACTCCGATCCATTAATGCTACGTGTCGGAACGTGACACTCCGATCCATTAATGCTACGTGTCGGAACGTGACACTCCGATCCATTAATGCTACGTGTCGGAACGTGACACTCCGATCCATTAATGCTACGTGTCGGAACGTGACACTCCGATCCATTAATGCTACGTGTCGGAACGTGACACTCCGATCCATTAATGCTACGTGTCGGAACGTGACACTCCGATCCATTAATGCTACGTGTCGGAACGTGACACTCCGATCCATTAATGCTACGTGTCGGAACGTGACACTCCGATCCATTAATGCTACGTGTCGGAACGTGACACTCCGATCCATTAATGCTACGTGTCGGAACGTGACACTCCGATCCATTAATGCTACGTGTCGGAACGTGACACTCCGATCCATTAATGCTACGTGTCGGAACGTGACACTCCGATCCATTAATGCTACGTGTCGGAACGTGACACTCCGATCCATTAATGCTACGTGTCGGAACGTGACACTCCGATCCATTAATGCTACGTGTCGGAACGTGACACTCCGATCCATTAATGCTACGTGTCGGAACGTGACACTCCGATCCATTAATGCTACGTGTCGGAACGTGACACTCCGATCCATTAATGCTACGTGTCGGAACGTGACACTCCGATCCATTAATGCTACGTGTCGGAACGTGACACTCCGATCCATTATTCCTACGTGTCGGAACGTGACACTCCGATCCATCTATCTCATTATTTCAGTTCATCAAGCTTTCTTTATGTCAAGCATCACCTTAATAGAGAGGATTTAAGATTAAAGGTTCAACAATCTCATCATTCTAACCACCACAATTATATGATCACAACATACAAACACACAATCAAGTATATAGAAGACTTTACAATACCACCCAATACATATCAATCGCTATTTAGAGTTTATCTATCACATAGACATAAACAATAACCTACCTCCACCGAAGAATCGTGATCGAGCAAGCTATCTCCCCAAGGCTTTTGCTTTCCTCTTCGTTCTCTCTCTCGCTCGTTCTCCCCTCCTTGTCTTTTTCTTTTCTCTTTTTCTTCTCCAGATTCTTTTTCTTTTACCCTAATTATCATATAATTCATTATGATAAAAGTAACCCATTATTTATTCCAAGGTTATCTCCTTTAACCCTCCAAGTAAATAAATTATTAAACTTACCCCACTAATTTCATAAGGTTTGTCATGAATAGTCCAAAACACCCCTTTAAAACTTTTAGCAGAAATTCGACCCAGTTGGGTTACGCAACCTGTGACGGCCCGTCGTATCTGTGACGGTCCGTCCTGCAGGTCCGTCACAAAGTTCAGAGAGTTGAATTCAGTAAAGGGTTTGTGACGGTCCGTCGTACCTACGACGGTCCGTCCCGCAGTTCCGTCGCGAAGTTCAGAGAGTCGATTTCAGTACCCAGATTTCAGAGTTGAAGTGTTTTGGAACGAAGGACCTCGACGGTCCGTCGTGCCTATGACGGTTCTTCCTACTTGTCGTCGAGGGTAATGAGAAAAGTAGCAGAAGAAAATTCACAAGTATGGGACGACGGAATCCATCACGGGCCGTCGTGCCCATGACGGTCCGTCGCGTGGTCCGTCGACCCAGTCAGTTTTTATCAAAATAATCTTACTGCTCGAATAGACTAAACAGGTCGTTACAATAGATACCAATTTACCCATTGTTCGTCCCCGAACGATCACAGGAAGAAAAACAAGGGCGAGAAAGAGTACCTGAATCTATGAAAAGGTGTGGATATACTACCAAATGACTCCTTAGTGTTGAACGAACTTTCAAGTGTTATCTATTGATTTATAATGTTATGAAAAACACATGTCATTCATATGATGTTTTGATGTAAGCATTAAGTACTATAAATATCTACTACAGTAAGTATAACATCACTAATTTAAACTTCTAAGTTCTCTTCAATCTCTATACAAAAATACTTTATATATATTTAATTTAACCAAAGCCAGACAATTTTACATCAACAGTTGCAAATTAAGGAAATTAAAGCAAATTTCATCTACAAATTATGCACCTTTTTCTTTTATTGTTAGAGTTGTGACATGTTAATTGAATAAGGTGAAGAACATTTGTTTGTTGTTGGTGTAACGTATACCATGACCTTACCAATAGTATTGTGTTTAATATCTACAGATTATCATGCGTCCAAATGAACAAAGACTACATTTACCTTCTCCTGATCGACTAAGCAACCTTGCCATTCATTTAAATGATGACATTCTAAATAGGTTGTCTTTTCGAGATGTTGTAAGAACTAGTACACTTTTTATGGATTGTCAATATACTTGTCGTACAATTCCAAAGGTGAAATTTGATCAAACTTTGTAGGAAACACCTGAGGACTTGATATCCCCTACCATTGGATTTATTATTCTCATTCTCGATTGTTTCTTCAGTTTTCATATAGGAACAACATTGAATATTACCCTTGATATGACTAGTCTAAAAGTATGTCCTAATATTGATCATTTGATACATTTGCTCACCAAAAATATCAGTCAACATTTCTTCCTTAAACTTCCATTTACTTATCGACCATAAAAGATCCCTTACTTCTTATTTTATTGTTCAGCATTGAGGCATTTGTATCTCATGGAATGTGAAATACACCTTCCATGCTTCTTCAGGGATTTAATAAGTTTATTAGGCTACAATTAAAATTTTTGACATTATCTTCTAATACGTTTGAAATTTTGATCTCTAATTGCCCATTTCTTGAGGATTTTGTTCTAACAGACATAGACAATTCGTACCTCCTGAGTATTAATTCTCCTAAGCTAAGGTCATTTGTCTTTTGTGGCGATATACAATTGATATATCTACAAAATGTACCTCTTCTTTCCATTGTTCTGTATGAGCCTGCAAAATTAGTTCTAGAGGAAAAATGATTTTGACAATATTTTTTTCCTCTATTCATGCTCTTGAGTATTTCAGCTTGTATCATTTTCAGGTAATGTTGCTGCATTTCACTTGTATTTTCATACATGTACTTTTCTTTTTGGCATCCTGATCTTTGTCATTTTATTTGTAGGTAAATATTGGATAAATTGAATTGATGCCAACAAGGTTTCCATCCGCTCTTAATTGTCTGAAACGTCTATTCATATGTTTAATAACTCCTGGAGAGTTTTTTGAGCTTTTGTTTGTTCTTTGCATGAGAAGGAGCTCTCCATATTTGGAAGAAATTGAAATTCAAGTTGTCACTAATATTTATTTTTCTCTCTATCTTTTCCAAGTTTTTATATTCATATATAATGAATTTGATGGGTTTTTCTTGATTTTCCTTAGGGGTATATCCTTAATGACGGGAAATATTTCGAACCTGTGCCCAGGAGGTGGTTGATGAGATTCCGGCAAGCTTCTCGGACGTTACATTTAATAATCTTAGAACAATTAAGTTTTATGACGTACTATTAGAATAGAGTGAAATGAAGCTAATCAAGGTTTTATTGGCAAACACTCCAGCACTGATGAAAAATGAAATCAAGCCTAGTCAAATGGAAACGAACAAATCTCTTAAAGCACTCGCAAAGATAACAAAGTTTCAACGGGCATCATCTAAGGAGAAGTTGATTATCTTGTTAACTATTATCGTTATCACAATTCTGCTTAATCTTTGGCTAAAATGTTTTGAATGTGAAAATAGAAACAAAATGTTTGGTTGATGGAGTAGTAAGGTTGTGTTTTGACTTTGCTTTAAGATATTATAAATATTTTATATGCTTGGAAACATAGGATGAACCTGGATGAATGTTTTGAATACTGTGTTTGGGAACAAAGATGGATTTTACATTTCATGTTTGTTCTTAAATGATGTATGATTTGAGTCTTTGGTTTTTTACTTCGAAGTTATATTGTGTGTTGAATTTTCTTTGGGAACATATTTTCTGGTTAGTAGGAACTTCTTTCCTGAAAAGGGATTAGTCCAAGTTATATCGGGAAGTATTTATGTTTGATGGAATTCTTCCTCATCAGTGAAGAAGAAACTTGAAGAAGCATCACCCAATTTGGGATTCTTGTATTTAATTTATTTCAAAGTTATTTTGCTTGTTAAATATCCTTGGGAAAGCTCAAAGCATAAAGTGGAAACTTACCTTTATCCATTAGACCAAGTTAGACAGAGAATTATTTATATAGATCATGAACCTTCCTTATCTGTGAAGAAAAAACTCGAAGAAGAATCACGATTTGTGTCGAGCAAATATATCAAACGATAGGACATACTCTTAGACTAGTAAAGTCGAGGTCAACTTTAAATGTTATTCCTATATGAAACCTGAGGAAACAATCGAAAATAGGAATAAATCTAATAGTAGGGGATGTCAAGTCCTCTGGTGTTCCTAGTCCATTTGACCAAATTTAACCTATGTAATTCTATGACAAGTATATTTCCAATCGTTAGAAAGTGTACTAGTTCTTACAACTTCTCGAAAATACAACGTATTTAGAATTTCATCGATTAAATGAATGACAAGACTGCTAAGTCGATAAATGGAAGTAGATAGTCTTTGTTCATCTAGAGGCATGATAATTTGTAGAAGTTGAACAAGTATACAATTGGTAAGGTCATAGTATACGCTACATGAACAACAAAGAAACGTATCACAACTTTAACAATAAAAGAAAAGGTGTATAATTTGTAGATGACATTTGCATTGATTTCATTAATTTGCAACTCTTGATGTAAAATTGACTGGCTTAGGTTAAATTAAACACATATAAAGTGTTTTTGTATAGAATTTTAAGAGAACTTAGAAGTTTAAATTAGTGATGTTATACTTATTGTACTAGAAATTTATTGTATTGAGTTCTTACATCAAAAAACTTTATGAATAACATGTGCTTATCTCAATATTATAAGTCAATAGATAACACTTGGAACTTCCTTCAACACTAAATAAGTCGTTTGGTAGTATATATAAAAATAGTATTTATGTTAAATTTTAGTACAATTGTTTGATTGTAAATTTAACTCTGGTACAACTAATAGTACTATTTCAATTAACATTTTTTGGGATATATGACCCCAAACATTTATGCTACAAGAAGAACGAATATGTATCCTTAGTGATGGGGATTATTTCGAACCTCTGCCCCTGGAAGTTGTGGATGAGATTCCTGCAAGCTTCTCAGATATCACATTTAATAACCTGAGGATAGTTAAGTTTTATGATGTACTATTAGTAATCCCTTAGAAAACAAGAATGTTTTACTAACCATACTAAAAGTAAGTTTCCATTCAATACTTCAAGCTCGCCTAAGAGAATTTAACACACAACATTACTTCGATATTAACATCAACTCAAGAATCCCGAATTGGGTGATGCTTCTTCCTAAGGAACGAACATGTCCAACATACTTCTCGTTCTAACTTGGACTAATCCATTAACAAGCAAAAATCTCTAGTAACCTGACGGAAAGTAAATTCAACTCAAATTTTCAATCTCGCCTAAGGTAATTAAACACATAACATAACTTCAAAATACATATCAACTCATGAATGCCAAATTGGGTGATGCTTTTCGAGTTTATTCTTGATAGTTGAGGAAGTATCATGTCCAACATATATACATCTTGGTCTATCTTGGAATAATTCCTTATGAAACAAGAGATTTCTACTAGCCAGACAGAAAGTAAGTTTTCAGAGGTCTAGAAAGGATAGCATGTAGACAAGATTTTACTCCTAACTTTGTTTTCAGGGTTAGAGAGTTGATTTTCGATAGCCCCTAGACTCAAAAGAAATGTCCTTTTATCAAAACCATCTAAAAAACACAAAAAAAGAGAGAAAGGAAATTAGGGTTTTTTCTATATTCCAGAATCCCAAGAAAACCAACATCTACCCCCAAAAAAGTACAAAGAGGAAGATAGGGTTTCTATTTCACAAAATTGACAACACCCAAATGAGAAAGATTTGATTTTTTAAACAGAACACGGAATGAAAGTTTAAGCTTATCAAGATCTAAAATTATTACTGATACTGTAAACATCCTAAAAAACTTTAGAAAAGCATCAAATACCCTTTTGAGAACACGTTATCCTTCAGATGCTGAACACAAATTTATATGATTTTGAAGTCTTCAAATTCATCACCCGGAGTGAAAGAGGGAACTGAAGAAGGGAGAGAGGTTTTCTTCTTAAATTAAATTTAAAGAGGGAACTGAAGAAGGGGGAGAGGTTTTCTTCCTAAATTAAATTTACAGAAATGTAATATGGAGTGGGGTGAGTGGGGGAAATTAATAATGGAGGTTTCTTAGTTGTATGGTCTTGTCCGTACCAATTTATGTGACACGATTTAATTCGACATAAAAAAATTAAATGGAAATTGAAATGTGACATGTAATAGAAATTTTAGAGCTTCATGTGGTTATAAATTGTTTTATCAAAATTCAGAGTTAAAATATGTTATTTTTATTTTTATTTAGTTATTTACTAGTAAAACTATCCCCGCTTCGCGCGGGAATTAAATATTACAAAATTTATAAAGTATTACTTAAAGTATATCCAACATTATCACTAAAACACTATATTATCTTACGTGCAAAATTACGTAACAACAAACATTAATAATGTAAAGGAAAATGAAAATTATTACATCTTACCATTATCCTTAATAACATTAGCATAAATTAATGATTGTTAAAAGACATACAGGATTTATAACATAAGCAATGGTCTTAGTGAGTCATTCAACATGAGCAATGTATACAAATATTTAATTGTGAATGAGGAGGAGGACAAGGAGAAGGAGAAGAAACACGTACACAAATATTTAATTGTGAATGAGGAGGAGGAGGAGAAGGAGAAGGAAAAGAAATACTAAGAGGTGTAATATTTTCGTAGTTTTATATGAGAGGAAATCCCTCTATTTATAGACAACAAAGGGTAGTGTAAAAAAATTGTTATTGTGCTTCATCAGAAAGGTTTCAACTATTTGGAAAAGTTGCAACCCTTTGGAAAGCTCACAACCTTTCATAAAAGTTGCAACTTTTCATCAAAGTCGCAATTCTTCATCAAAGTCGCAACTTTTCATAAAAGACAGAACTTTTCATAATAGACGCAACTCTTCATTAAAGTTGCAACTTTTCATAAGAGTCACAACTTTTCATCAAAGTCACAACTCTTCATTAAAGTCATGACTTTTTATAAAAGTCTAACTTTTCACGAAATGAGAAGGCTAGTTTTGGTAATAAATTAAATTAAAAGGGAATCCTAATTTCTGGTGATGCCACGTAGGCGAGCTTAAGGTTTTCTTTTATATATATATATGATTTATCTCATTATAAGAAATCATAAATAAAAATTATAAATTTCAATAATTTGCACTTTCAAATTTTTTTTCTGAAGGTTTACAAACATGATTAATTTACAAAAATAAAAAAAGAATAATTTGAAGGATCAATGAGATCAAAATGATTGAACGAATTATCTATAATAGAGTGAACAATTAATATAGGACTACAAAAAGACTTTCTTTTCGAAGTAACCTAAAAACGTAAATATTACATAGCTTAAGAGAAAAAGAGAGTAAAAAAATGTGATTATTTAATTTAGTGAAATTGGCTGATATATTTAGTTACTGATAATTTACTTTGACTTGTTTACTTCTGTCCACTTAATTATTTTTTGCATGTGACATTTAATACCTCAAAATTGTTAAATTTGATTGTATAGGTCATGTAACATCTAGTAAATTGAAATAACTAAAAATAATCTAGGAAATCAAGGAATAATTGTTTTTGGAAATAAAAAGAGAATGTGGAAAATTTCAAAATTTTAAAAGTGAATTTTTGGCCATTTTTTAGACGGCCATAACTTTCATCTCAGGAGAAACTGATGTGAGTTATTTAAACAGTTGGAAATCCCATGCTAAGATCTTTCTAACGCTGCGGAGTTTGAGAAATTTTTCTATTGTACGAGTGAGATATGTCTTATGGATGTTAGTTTGTTGGATTAAGAAGAATCCAATCTGAATTTTAGTAAGGGTAAAGTAGTATTTTCAGCCTACAATTTCCTAATTTGTTCTAAGAGTTTATCACAGGAAAATTTAAGCCTTAAGTCATTTTTTAGAATATTGAATATGCTTAGGGCTTGGGAGAAAGGAGAATAGAAGAGGAAAAAGGAGAAAGAGAAGAAAGAACGCCAAGAATCGTTGCGGATTTCGTCGGAGGTGATCCCTTTAAGGTATGTCAGACCATTCTATGTAGGGTCCTTTCACCCACACCCCAATTTGATTCAATTCAGCAAGTTAGAGTTTAATGAATGATGAACAAGGAACTTCTTGATGAAAAAATATGAATTTCTTGTTGGTTGAATTGTAATTTATCTCTATTAGATTTTTTTGGGGTCTAATATATTGGGTAATGAGGTATTTAGTGATCCTAAGTGTTTGTGGTGGGATCCATGGAACTTTAGGAGGTTTAGAGGTGAAACATGGAAAAGAAAAGTCGGAGGTTCCCTCTGACAACCCCTGCGGAGCGTGCTTATCAGAGACCCTCATGGCAGTCTCTATACGACAGGTCCTGGCGTTCCGCACCAGCTAGAGCCCCTTAGATTAGAGTCTATAGGACAGGCTCTGGCGCTGCGCGCCTCTTTGAGCGCCAATATCACTTAGAGACCCTGTTCTTTCCCTATCTTTTCGAACTAGTTCTAAGTGATGTACCTATCATTACTAGTTGATTCCAACACTCTAAGTACATCTAAACATCATTAAATCATCCATAAACATGAGATCATGATCCTTGATCCATAATCTAATTCAAGGGAATCTAAGATCAAGGTCAAAGAAGTTAAGAGTCAAGTTTAAAAATTAACAAGTAAGTAAAGGCAAGTTTATAAAGTATTCAAAATTTCATAAACAATCACTTAAACTTTTTTTAAGGCTCAAGTTAAAGGTTGACCAAAGAGTAAAAAGTTGAGTTAAAGTTTCAAAAAGAGATAAGGGAACTAAGTATTCCCTAAGTGTTAAGTTCAAGGGAAGTAAAGTGTAAGAGTTGAGTTCATCTCTCAAAAAGTTATAAGGCAACACAATATTGCCAAAAGGTTTAAAAATGTTTTCACATTTAAGTTACAAGGAAACTAAGAGTTCCAAAATAGTTTTGAGTAAGAAAAGGGGAACACTAATTCAAAGACGAATTTTTAAGGCTAAAAAGGGTTGAGCAAATTATCTCAACCCAAAGGAAGGAAGTTATGTTAAAAGCATGAGCAAAAGTATATTTATGGAGTGGTATTGAGCACTGATGTGCAGATGAGAGTTCATATTAACTCAAGTCTCCATTAAACCATGTAGCGATTGTGGGTATTAACAGGTCATACTTTCTAGATGATCAGGTTAGTTAAGCTAGTGGATCCACTAAGTTAAGTAAGGTTCTATACCAATTGTAAGGTGTAGGATGGTCCTCGACAGTGTGAGGTAAAATTTTTGTATTATCACTTAGGCTCAAATGATGGTTGTCGATTAGAGAAACTCCCACAGAAAATTATATTACTTTCATATATAAGTAAAGTTGAGTTTATTATTGTTTTAACATTACTAAACTAAGTGTTCTATAAAGTTTACACTATTTTTGACTCTAATTTAATCTAGTTCTCTAAAAATTGACCTTACAGAGATCAATCGCAGAAAAAGCTCATTACGATTTTGAAGAACGTGAGTTTCATTCCTCTTTTCTGCTGTTTTTTCTGTAAATTTAAATGGAAAAGTTGAAACGTTAATTGAATATTTAGTTGGAGTTGCAGATTCTAGGGGAAAAGTGTTTGGTGATTGATCTTATGCTTTGAGGTTCACTCTCGCTTATTGTACAGATCTCACTCCTCACGGTAATTCTATCTCTTGATTTTATAATGAATTATTTACTTTACTAAGTTTGAGTTGAAATTTTTGAGTTTCCGCACATCCTTTTTGGGGTTATTTTAATTTTCTGTTGGGTTGAATATTTCCTTTTTTTTTACTTTTTGAAAATTGAGTAACGAAATCTTTAGTTTTTTAAGAAGGGAACTTCTTTTGTTGTAGGAGAACACCTCAAAATCAACACATTTTGTAAACTCAGTACAATGCTTTGTTGTATTTTTTTGATATTTTAGTACTCTGTCTGTCTCTAGAACAATGGGGGTTAGGTCAAATCATAATTTATGCCTTGTCAAATATTGAATGTTGTAAAAAAAAGAATTCCAATAGTGTTCCTAGTTTATTGAGTTAAAATATATTCATTTAATTAATTTTTATAGTCCGAGTCAACTTGCATGCCTTGACTAATCCACGGGTACATATTCTCTCCCACTAGCACATATATCTGGTAACATTGCCTTTCCAAAGCCTAGACGAGTGGAGATATATCTCCTTTATTTTAATTTTTTGCATCTATGGGAAATAACCTCTTGGGTAAATGCAGGTCGTCTTTTGTCTTACCTTTCCATATCCTACACATAGCAGAATCTAAAGTGCAGCAGCATTGCCCTTTGTGTTTTGGGTTATAACTAAGACGATGAATTGATGCTAGAGAAAGAGTGTTGTACGAATTGTAAAATTCATCACTTCACTAAGGAAAAGAGTTCAATGATTTTTCTGTGATGGTGTAAAACATGGTGATTCCATGAACAAGCTTCTTTTTCACACTTTTTTCTTTTCGGTGTTTTTCACACCTATAAACAAGTGCATGGGGCTGAATTGCGGTATCTTAATGTGGAACAAATTCAAACTGATTGCACAAAAGTAGTCGATCTAGTTCGATACTCGCTTTACTTGATGAAGTTCATTTGCTCACACACCCATAATGATATTTCTAAAAGGATTAAAAGGAAGTATTTTGTTTATTTCTCCCTCATCGAGCAGTTGTATGTGAGAGGGATGGCCTTTTTGTTAACATCCAAGATAAACTTCTTATGGATTTAGTTTGGTATGCATTTCTTATTAATAATTGTATGCAATCCTGACAGATACTCGAGTATCCCCTTTATCTTATTCCGATAGATGAGGATGTATTATCCTTTGAACTTGATGTTTCTTATAAAGTACGTCTGTTTCTCACAGTTTGTTCCAAAAAAAGTTATTTTACCATTTTTAAAGATTAGCATATGTAAAAATAGTCAATATATATACAAAGAAAAACCTTAGTGACGCCTACATGGCACAACCATTATCCAAAAAACCCTTTTAATTTAATATATTCCCAAGTATACCCTTCCCTTTAAGAACTCCGACATTAAACAACACTTCAACCCAAACAACACAAACACTCTGGCAATTTTTCGGCCCCAACAATCAAACTGTCTCAAAAGCGACACAACTTATATGCGGAACGATACCTTTTAACAATTGGAAACAACCAATATTTACTCCCCTCTCCAAAAGGTACTGCATCATTCATATTCAATTTATACAGAATTGTGAATTTACATTTTTCAAACTTTGATTTATATTCAATTTATACAACATTTTGAATTTGCTTATTTCAAACTTTCTTGCACATTTACTTCTAACATGGAACTTTGATGCACACGAAAATCTAGAATAATCAAATTAACAAGTTCCAAGATAAGTTGAGCAAAGGTTGTGAAATCATAATCATAAACTTCAAAGATTCAGAAATAACTGGTTAATAAATATCAGTGCATTCAAACTTTAAAATATCATTCTTTCGGATAACTGCCATACAAAAACTACAGGATGATATTGTTCAAATCCCTGCAAATTGTATCCAATCAGTGATGATTCTCTCCCGGGACAACAACATCATTGTCCAATCAGGCACATCAATCATCGTCATTTATGTTACACACGGTCTCCAATGTATACAATAAATAATTTTCCTCCTTAATTGTAGATGTGTTTGGATGCTTATATGGAATCGGTGATCTAGAGAGTATGAGTTGAAAGTGGAAGAAACGACATACACATACTTACTGATTCGTAATATTCTTATCTCATCTACATTACATTCAAATTAATTCATCCCAAAGAGGCAACATGTAGTTCTCTTGTAGTGAGGAAATGACTATCAAAGCAAGAATAACTTTGTGGGAGGATCAAGGGAAAATATTTTACCCCTACGTATATCCCATCCACTTCAGACCATACATTGTGATCTTTAATGCTACAACTCTAAAGAATTCAGAGGTAATTATTTCTTCTCAACATACTGGAAACTTTTAACAGTCACTTATATAGGACATTCTGACAAATAAGTTTAGTTTTTGAATAATAGGTGAACTACCTTTTGCCACAACCGCAGCAAGAAAAATTTATGTTATTTAAAAATGGACAATATCACTTCATTGCTTCATAAGTTCTCAAAGAAGTCAGTTGATGTCCATATTTTTGACATTGCAAATCAAGCAAAATTTCCATTGCAGAAGTTATGTTTGAAAATCGGATGACTATTGTAGGGTTAGTAGATTCTAACTAGAGTACCGACATAGAGGTAAGTACTATAATAAACCCTTCGCACCAAAAGCGCAAGTCATTGAATCAACATGCTACTGTAATATATATATACATATATATATATATATATATATATGTNATATATATATATATATATTTAATGTATATATATATATATGTGTGTGTGTGTATATATATATATATTTATATATATATATATATATATATATGCGTGTGTGTGTGTGTGTACACACACCCCTTCATTTTTACATATGGTAGGTAAGTTAACAAGTAGCATTGTAGCCACAGCTTACATTAAAAGGAACAGTAACGATGTCTTATGCATAGACAGATTTAAGATACACATTACGGTCAAGGAAATGGTGGGAAGACTGCTTTGATCCTGTTTTATGGGGTTGCAAAGAAACAATTATTTATACTTTTGATCACAAGTTGGTTAACCGATAGTCCAAACGTGAGACTGATGTACCGTCCCAGATTTGCATTCAATGCAGGATGGACTTGGTCTTCAAACTGATATTGAGAAATTTCAATTTGAATGAGGGGTCCGAAAATTACACAAGCACACAAGTTTATGTGCTTATGAAGAATTTGAATTCAGCACCCCATAAGCAAAGACAAAAAGGTAAAATGCTACAGAGTTATTATGCTTCTAATACATTTTCTCTTGATAGGTACATCATTCATTTTCTGGACAATTCATCATTAATTATTTTTACATACAGGGAAAAGAAAAGTGGAAGATTCACCTGAACCAATAGACTATGAGGGAGGATAAAACACAAAATACTCAAAAGAAATTCCTAATGGATGGGAGGCTTCCATTTAAAGCAGAAGAGTTTATTCACGAAAGTCTAAGAATAGAAAAAACATATTCATAGACGACAACGGATAGAGTGACGATGACACCATAAAAAGGGCAAGGTAGAGATTTTTTCTATGATAGGGACCTTAATATTATTAGTTTGATCAAGTAGTGTCTATTTGTTAGTTGCAAAAGTTTACATGTCCAACAATGGCTAATTGGTATATCATATGGTGTTGATGTCTGTTATGGTAGGGAAGTATTGCTTGAATAACTCCTTCAAGCAATGGCATTTTAAAGCTCCAGAACAACAAACCTATTACACTACGGCATTACATAGGTGTAACTGAAAATGTGATTTTTTAACACTTATTTAACTACATTAAAACTCCAAAAAAAAAGATTCAACCAAATTTGAAAATCACGGTGCCGCGTGAAGCACAGACAATTTTTCTACACTCATCTGCTGTAAAAGAGCAAATTGATATTAATTTGTGACAATACATTGTCTGTGCTTTGTGCGGCACTGTGATTTTCAAATTTGGTTGAATCTTCTTTTTAGTTTTAGTGTAGTTAAAAAAGTGTTAAAAAATGACATTTGAAAATCACGGTGTGCACCATACATTGTCACAAATTAATATCAATTTGCTCTTTTACAGCAGATGAGTGTGCCTGATATAAATACTGCCATACTTTTGGGAGGTAGCATGCCTTCTTTCTTTCACTCAGCCCTTCCCTTTCTCCTCTCTCATTATATTTCACATAATGTAGTACTAAAACACATAAGATTGTTGTGTGACCTCATGGGTTATTTGGTGAAGATGAGACAAAAAATTTTATTATGTTGAAGGTTCATGCTAGTTTATCATATTATGTTTTGAATTGTTGTTGCTTCCCTTTATATAGGTAGTTGTCATTCTATTGTGTAAGATATGTGCCTAGGTGTGTGTGAGAGAGAGTGTGTGTTTTTACAGAAAACAAAGGTGAGAGAATATGCTGGAAATATGATGTTCATCTTATTATACTCTTCCAACCTGTTCTTTAATTAATTGCCTTGTATTCAAAGAGTTAATAGTTCCGTAGGTCTAATATTGCTACTTGGTATAGTTTTATTCCATGTATCTTTTCCATATGATCAATTATGTTCTCTACTGCTCTGGTTTCATTCGTAATTCTTCAACCTTAATGGTTGTGGAAATACTATAGTTACTTGGTTTGGTTAGTGTGTCTTGAGTTGTGTGGAGCAATATTTGTGTTTCCTTTATATTCATTTATCACTATTGCTTAAAGACTTTCCTGGTATTGTGCCGGTGTATATGATCACTCCAATGTGTTCACAGTTTACATATGAAGGGCTATTGGATGAGGTAATATTGGTACTTCTTAAAATTGCGATGGATCTGTGTTGTTAGAATAATGTCTAGGCAGCTGTTTATGGTTGTATAATGTTTCTGCAGCTTCTAGATCAATAAACAAACAATATATGTTGTGAATATTAAAAAACCTGTCTCTAATAGGCTTCTTCCAGTTTCTTGGTATCAGTAATGGTTCTGTGGAAGTAGATTCATGTATTATGGGTGTTCAACAAGAAGGCAAAAAAATAAAGGTTCCCCTAAAATCAAGTTGTCGTCCATGTTGATTTATTTTCTCTTTTTATTTTTTTAACAACAGTCTAGGTGACTTCAGCATACATATGAATCTTCCATGTCCTATCATAAGATTCAATTACTCATGAACTTTGCTTAGTTTTCTATTTGTTTAAATGTCATTTGCAGTGTGATTGCAGGTTATACGTCAAAAAGGAACTTCCATGAAGCAAGATTACACAGAAATGCAGACCATGGTTAGTCAATAATCATAGATGTGCATGTTTTAGCTTTGGTAGTTCAATAATTGACTTCTGTGTTAAATTTTATTTTATATGCAAAACCAAACTGTTTCCAAATTGAAGGAATATGTCAATGAGCTTAACTAAATGCCAAAAATGGCAGTAAGAGTTATTGCTAATGTTTGATTCTATAACGATCATAATGGTTTTGACAATGTTATGACATTATTGTCTTTCTGTTCCAGAGACACATAAATCTGGGTCAGCATTTAACTACGTTTACATCCAAACATTTATTCCTTTGCCAAATTGATATGGAGAAAACTCTTGTCGAGGCTAAAAGCTATTATATGTTAGTAAAATGAAACTTTTCATTGCAATGACCTATGACTTTGGTAGTTTTAGAGCATATCCACCTTTCAGCTCTCTCTTAAATATTCAACAGTACTTAGAAGTCTCTGTTGCACCAAGTGCTTGGCGTCAAATGTTGGAGAACTGTAAATTCAAGTCCACCTTTTGTTGGCATGAAAAATCCTTTGCATGCATGATATGCTGCCATGTAGTATTTTATTGTGTTTGAGCAAGGGTGTGCTCCATTTCTCCTTTCTCCATTTTTTTCTTTTTATTATGTGGTAAAGAAACATGATTATTACTCAATTAGTAGGAAAACAAGCATATACAGCTGCAGATCACTCTTGGCCACTCCACATCGTACCAACTTTGAGAGAAAATGATGAATTTTTCTCAACAAATGCTACTCTTAGCACGTAGAGAAAAATGCCTGCAATATTATACAGTCATGTTTTGCACTGTAATCTACAGCTGTATTGCCATCTATAGAATTCATGAGAAATATATTGTTACTATTGAATTCATTGTAATATTTATTTTATTGTCTCCTTGATTTTCAAGAATTGATTGTCCATTAGAGGAAAGCATGATCAGAAAAAAGTGATATATATCATGAGCTGGAAGTGCAAGAGAGGGGAAGGGGTCAGGCTTTAGCCTTTTCCTTTTCTTCCAAGGTGAATGTTTTCATGTTCTATCTGCTAACTCTTTCCTCACTAGGTAAATGCAGATTCTTTGTGTACATACGCAAGAACCACTAATTAATGTTCTACGTCTTCTCATCTTGTTCTCAATAACAAATTAAGGGTTGGCGAAGAAGAATTTTGAATATTTGAGGAAAGTATAGCCTTTTGTTCTATTCTTTGACATGGATTCCATGCTTTTAGTATCACCATATGAACCTAAAATGACATATTGAACTTCTGCAGTTTTTGATAGACGAGAACTAGTTGACAGCTAGGTAATTTGGAACAGAGTGACGAACAAAAATTTGATGAGGCTTTAAATCGTTTGAGAATAATCTTACTAAATCAGATGGACAAACCAACCCCCTAGGTATGGAATTCATTGAGCAACTTATTACCCAAAATGAGAATGATGATCTCACAAAAAATCTTGATGAAGAGGAAGCTGATAATACAGTTCTTCGAATGGATCCTAATAGTTAGCCTTGTCTTGATGGATTTGGGGGAATTTTCTTTCGAACATGTTAATGAGGATTTTCACTAATTTGAGGCTCTTTTCTTAGTGATATTGGCTTGCTTTAGTTTAAAGTTGGTTCTTTTAATGTGGTTTTCAATTGTTTGGAGGAAAATGAATGTAGAGTTAATTTAGAAGAAATTTGAAGAAAACAAGTGAAATCTAGGTAAAAAGGTAAATAGGAAGAAAGAAGAACTGACACAAACTTAGAGTAGAGAGAATATTATGGTTTATATTTTTGGGTAAAGATTTTTAAGGTAAGTTGCCTGAAAATTCATATTTGGTCTTGAGGATTGGGTTCCGAATAGTAAAATCTCTTGTTCTCTTCTCCATTCCTAGTTATATATTGTTAGAATTATAGGTGTAATTGTGTATATGAAACTGAGGTTCTGTTCTAGAAACAGACAAAACTATTTGGGAGATTAGTGTTAATTTATAATGATCAAGACTATCTATGATTAGTTTAGGTTTTGAATTGCAATGGATTATGGAGAGTGGATTAAATTCCTAAATTTTTAATTCCCATGTATACTTTGTTTGATTGTATCATTGCCCAAATCCATCATTTTGTTACCAAAATCACGTCTTTCCAATTGCCGACAAATTGTTTCTTGTGGGATTCGACCCTGATGCTTCTTGGGTATTTTCGTTGCTAACAACCTCTTACTCTTTTAACTTATTTTGAGGTTAATTTGAGTGTTATAACCGGTTGGAGCGTTATATAAAGGAAGTGGTTGATTTTGTTCGATGTTTTTTCAATGTGGCTGAGTTGACTAAGTTGTATTCTACTTCATGTCTAATTCTTATTCATAATGTTAATAATCCTGATTCATTTTCTGATATAGGGCCTATTGACCTTAGTAACTTTACTAATAAGATTATTTCCAGTATCGTAAATGATGTACTGGACCACATTCTTCCTATGATTATTTTTGAAAACCAATCTGGTTTTGTACATTGTGCTTTGATTACTGAAAATATTCTTTTACCGCAAGAAATTAATCATGGTATTAAAAGAAGAATGACATAGGCAATGTGTTCATTGAACGGGATATGTCAAAAGCATATGATATGACTGAGTTAATTGTCAATTTCTTTTTGATATTTTAAGAAAAATTGTTTTTTCTAAAAGATAGTTTAGTCTTATGAGGAGATCCATTAGTAATATATTGTACTCTTGTCCTTGTTAATGGATGTAGAAAACGTTTTTTCATTAATAAAGCTAACCTTTTTTCTAAAATGTTAAACCATTTGAATAGTAATCAACTTTTTAATTGTTTTATAATCATAAGACAAGATCCTCAAGATAATTATTTATCTTATGTTTATGATATTATCCTATTTTTCTTCAGGTTGTGGCCCGAAGATTAACGAGGAAAAAAGTTGTTTCTTGATTATTGCAAGGAATCTTATGGATGATATAGATACAATAAAAGGGATTATTAATTATACACATAAGCATTTTCTTATAATATATGTGGGTTTCCACTTCAACATCGGAAAAACATTGATTTCTAGTTTCACTGATATGGTATCTAAAATTATCAAAGGAACTACAAGATGGACAAAAAGCTCCTCTCCGTTGGGGGATGAACATTTTCGATTAAGCATGTCTTACAATATCAATCCTTAAACAGGTTGAAAGACAACTGAGTAGATTCTATTGGAGAACTGGTGATGTGGAAGAAAGATACTACTGGTATTCATGGAAATATTTACGTTTTCTGATTGATTAAGGTGGTGGTGGGTTAAAGACTATGATGGAGAGGTACGAGCAATTTACGAGAGGTCATACCAGCCTATTTTGGAGCCAAATTTTTAGTGGAAAATGGGTATTCACACTTTATTATAGAATGTGATTTCCTTGTTATTGCCAATATGATTAAGGATTAATCTCAAATGGCCTGGATACTGAGGGATACTATTGGTCGACATTGCTTCATAGAGGGGAATCAAATGGTAGATGTACTAGCTAAATTTATTTATATAGAAAGTACGTCTTGATTTTTTATCCTAAATATTTGCCAAAAGATGCATCTGGTATGTACACCATTGATATCATTGTGATGCCCTGCTTAAGACATGAAAAAAAAAGATTCTGAGTCACTATCAATGATCTGTCTTTCTTAAGTTTTTGTTGTATATGAGCTTTTTTCAAGGCTGTATATTAATGCTTATTAACAGAGGTTCAGGATATCAGCCCCCAATGTTTGTTTTATGTATAGATCTTTGAAGAAATAAGTGGTTTTAACCACCGTGGGCGTAATCATTTATCTTAAAAAAGTCCACTTGATTCTCCATGAAATGATAGACTTTATATTTTTTGACTTTTATGAATCCTCCACGAGCTAAGAGATAAGGTTCCTTGATTGTATTAATAATAGAAAAAACAGTAAATGCTTAAAGTAAAGAGAACAAATGCTTATGTGAAAACCTCCTTGATTAAAAGAGAAAAGTCACGCCATGCCACACGAGACTTCTCAAGATCCAATAAATTCAAGCAAAACTTATGAGTCATGCTGTGATAATAACCACATTTTAACACATGATTAAAGACATGATGAGAGATAGATTTAATTAAGAGAGAAAAACGTCCCGATTTTGACTCTCAGTTAGGTATTTTTAATGATTAGGAACAGTGTCTCTTTTAATCATATTTAGAGAGTACATATCAGTGTTACAAAAATGGTGCCGCGACCGGATACCGGTGGTTGAGAATTCATTTGAGAAATTAGGTTGTTAATTTTCTTAGTTGTAGTAAATTGTTGTTTTGGGTTGTTCTTGGTTGAGTTGCAGGTCTAATACAATGAGTGACCATGATAATGAAAATGATAGTCACTACAGTCAAAATGACATGGGTGATTTGAAAGATATGCACGTCAATATTGTTCAAACTACAGGAGTCATACGGATACCTCCCATAACCGGGAGGACGGTGTTTCATGTAACTATATTGTAACTACAATTGATCCAACTAAGAGGAATGTTTGGAAGGTTTAACTTATGAGGACCTCCAAGAAAACCTTTTATATTTTGTGGAGGTGTGTACACCTTTTGTGTTGTAAAACATCTCACATGCGTCCACGAGGTTGAGGTTATTCCCGTTCTCTATGATGAGTGATGATACAAAATTATTGTTGGAATTGCCAAATGACTCTATATAACTTCTTGGTCCCATAACAAAAAAAATTATACCTACATAGTGCGATTGTCACATCCAGGGAGAACCCCCAGACTTAAACGATGTCTTCG
Source organism: Solanum pennellii (assembly GCF_001406875.1). NCBI lineage: Eukaryota > Viridiplantae > Streptophyta > Magnoliopsida > Solanales > Solanaceae > Solanum > Solanum pennellii. The sequence goes on along the minus strand of NC_028637.1, from coordinate 12,103,216 downwards.
TCCTCGGAGAGGACTAAGACTAGCCTTTTAGCATTCATCATTACAATAATAGGTAAAAAATGCAGAAAATTTAAAACTTTTCATCTACACTACTTCATGAGGTTTACTTTGACCTCTCGCATACACATAATATATTCATATCGAGTATACATAGACCCTTCGTATAAGTAGATTATATAGTCTTCTACTTTTATGGTACACAGATATATAAGATACAATAAAGTCTTAAAATGGATGTCTCATATCATAACCATCTAAACAATAGTATAAAATTGGGCATAGACAATATATAAACAATATAAAAGCCACATATAGGTTATATAATCATAGTTCTCAATTTAACGACAATGAACAAAATGTCTTTAAGACTAATCAACATCCTATGCTAGAAAATGGCATTGTGCTCCAAGTAGTGAGGACCTACCCAACTTGGAGAATGAGGATCCAAGTCTTATTCAATGGCCTCAACCTCGTCAACGACCGGAACCTAATATATTTGGAAAAAGGATAAAATAGGGGTTAGCACATAACTTGTACTAGGTATGGAAACGGTGCACACACAAAATAGAAATCAGTCTAGAAAAGGGACAATTTATTGAAAACATGCAAGTTACTATAAAAATCCCATTTACGCACTTTAAGCAAATAGCTTAACCATTAAAACACATAATCATCAAGGCAATGGCATATTCCACACAAGGCCAACAATACTAAGTTAAGTCAACATATTTATAGCCAAATACCTTAAATCATCATATTATAACCACAAGGCAATATACAAGAACTTCATAACATTTTAACACATGCTAGACCCTTACCCACAACCCATTATCAAGTCTACAAGTCCAATGACCAATCAAAGCCCAATAACCTCACTCAATCAAGTAAACCAAATATAGGACCACAAGAATTTCATAACTTCAAATATTATAACATCAAGAGTAACCATCATCATATTTCAGCAATATAGACCGATAACATGCTCAAAAGAAACTAACATCATATAGAGTGAATAACATGTAAAGTCAACATTTACGTAATATATACATTAGAGAAAACAATAACCACCTACTAAGGCTTCCCTCAAGGTAAACTAATGTAAGGCATAGGTAGAGCTACATACCCCTACCTAGGCTAAGTCAATCCTCTTAAGTCACTCTAGTTAGTGCTTACTTCATTACTTCATTTTACTTTTGGGAACACTTGCGCTAACCGACATAGATTATAAGAGCTAAGAGTGGAATCGGGTGTTGTAAAACCGTACACCGATGGAAGGTGGTCTATTTGCCAAAGTAGTACCAAATATGAACATAGCATCTAGGTTGATACAACTAGCTAGCAATCCTACGGAGGCAACATAGTTTATGTAAATTGGAGGCCTTTATTGGAAATATCACTCTATGCCCTTTTTGGGACATGATGCTATCCACTATGGTGAACCATACCTCCCCACCTAGGGAAGGTTCCACCCCTCATATTCAATCTCACTCGTTGTTAAGGTACAGTCCCTTTATAAAATGTCTTTAAGTCATTCATTTTTATCAAAGCTTAGTTTAGGTCATAGGGTCTACCCCTTATATAATCATCATCATAGATCAATAGGAATTGCATGAGTATTGTACTTTAATTTCAATTCACAAATGTGAGGTTACCACATTTATATATTCACATTATAATAAGGCACATAGGTAAGTCATCACCATGCTTATATCATTACATCTTAGCCAACAACTCGCAAGTCATAATTCAAGACATTCCAATTAAACATCATACCAACCCTAGTCAATCTTATCATAAGGTATAATTCAATATAACTTCATCACTGAACACAAGTAGTCATAATTGAAGTTAAGGATTGAGATCCCAACACTTACCCTATTGTCCTTGACAAGCTATCATCAAGGTTTTACCATCAACCATCCAACCCAACCCAATAGTAATCAACACAATAATGAAGTCAATTGAATCACTACAAAACAATTCATCACTAGTTCATAGCCTAGGGTTAGGGATTTGGGTAAAATTCATGATCTACTTCACAACTTAGATTAATTCATGAAGAACTAGCATAATTAAATCTTAATACATCAAAATATAATCGTAATCAACTAAATAAATCATAAACAAAGAAATTTAGAATATCAAATTCGTAATAGGAGAAAACCCACTTGAAACTCATCTTTTTGAAATCAATTTGGAGGAACCCTTTGGTGAAATGAATCCCATACCTTGTTAATTGATGAAGAAAGATGGAGAAACCACCCCTTTGATTCCCTTAGACCTTTCCCTATCCCTTCAATGGAGTTCTTCTATTTGGTAGAGAGAAAGAAGAGTGAAGGAAGAGCAGTTGGGTTTTGGAAAATATGAGGGTTGGGTTAGTTTAATTATGTTAGGGGCTTTCTATAAGTCATTAAATAACTTAATAAGACCACCCGTAACCTCTAAATAATTAAATAAACACCTAATTAATTAATTAGACTAAATAAAATAGGGCAGCCAAAACAGTGACCTAACCTACGAGACCCCGACCGACGGTTGTACGTCAGTCGACAGCTAGTGTCCCTTCTGTGCTGCACATCTGTCATTTTGGTCTGACACTTGCCAAAATAAACCACAAAAAATTGACTAAGGGACCATCTGTCTTTTGACAGCTTTTAGCCAAAAAGAAGGGTCCTCCTCAAGGACCCTTTGGTTGGTAATTGAGGAGTCGTATCCGAACGTTTCAACCCTAACCCAATTTTAATATGTCTTAGACACCTTATTACCTAATTCCATTCAATACCGACTCCTAAAACCTAGTCAAATAGGCTAAGTCACTCAAGCAACTCTTGGACTAGTTTCCGAATGTCATGGACATTTCTTGACGCTTTGAATCTAAAACATCCTAGACAACTTATACAAATTATATTTGACCTTAACACAGTGTCCACACCCTTAGGAACTAATGTTAGGTTCTAGATTACGGTTTAGAGTTTCAGAGTGTTACATTATTCCCCGTAGGAAATTCCTACCCGAATGACGCTGAAATTCTTAAAAAGGAAAGAATAGACTCAAGATAAGAAGCCCAACCAAAAACAAAATATCAAAACATGAGTTACAATTCAAATCAACATAATTACATGACCTTTTAACACGCAACTAAAAACATCATTTTCAACTCATAACAGTTCAACATTTGTTACATGCTTATTCACTTATGCCAAAGCTTTCTTCAACACAGATCAACATTCTAAAAAAAAAATCATGAAGACACAATATACCAAAATACACCATATATGTTCAAATCAAATAAAAGAGCATTTTCTTGAAAACATTCATTTCAATAGGCATAAATCATTGTAATTCCTGTAAATAAAAACATAAAATTCACTATTTTTCCAAAAATCAAGGCAACTTCAAATAAACTCATTATTTTAACAATAAATAGGAACAAATAATCTTAGTTTTCAAATAGATGAGGGTAACAGGACTTCATATCGGCCTCGGCCTCCCATGTTACATCCTCAACTAGTTGGTTTTCCATAACACCTTTACGGAAGTCACCTCCTTGTTCCTTAACTACTGAACTTCTCTATCAAGGATTTCAATAGGAACCTCCTCATAAGAGAGGTTCTCTTACAAACCTGGACCCTCAATTGGAAGAATGTACTCGGGATCATAGATAAACTTTTTAAGCATGGAAACATGGAACACCGGATGAACCGAAGACAATTCACTAGGTAACGTCAACTCATATGTATCCTTTCCAACCCTTTGCCAAATTTCATAAGCACCCACATAACGAGGACCCAACTTCTCTTTCTTGCCAAATCTCACCACCCTTTCATAGGTGAAATTTTTAGGTACACTTTACTACCTTCTTCAAACTCTAAGTTTCTTCTCATATGGTAAGCATTTGACTTTTGCCGGCTATAGTCTGTTTTCAAGAGATTCCTTATTATATGAACCTTGTCCAAAGTCTTATTAATCTATTCGGGACCCAAACGTGAAGACTTCCCCACTTCAAACCATCCAATTGAAGATCTACATATCCTACCATACAAGGCCTCAAAAGGAGCCATAGATATAGATGAATGGTAACTATTGCTGTAAGAAAACTCAACCAAAGGCAAGTGTTTATCATCATTTCCCTTGAAGTCAATTATCAAAGCTCTAAGCATATCATCAAGGGTTTGAATAGTAATCTCCACTGGACCATCCATTTGAGGTTGAAAAATGGTGCTTAGTTTCACCTTGGTACCCAACCCTTTTTGTAATGACCTTCAAAACCTTGATATGAATTGTGCACCCCTATCTGATATGATGGATAACGGAATACCATGCCAACATACAATCTCATCTATGAAGATCCTAGCATAATTCTCCGCCGAGTATGTGGACTTGAAGGAAATAAAATGAGTGGATTTGATCAAACTATCTACAACCACCCATATAAAGTCATGTTGCTTTTGTGTCTGACGCAAACCTACCACGAAATTCCACATTAATGTCTTCTTACTTCCAAGTAGGAACTTGGATTTCTTGAAGTAAACCACCTGTCTTTTGGTGTTCGACTTTCACTTGTTTGCAATTTGGACATTTTTCAACAAATTCTGCTATGTCCCCCTTTAAGCCTTCCAACCAAAGAACTTCCCTAATGTCATGATACATCTTTGTAGAACCAGGATGAATAGAGTAACGATCTCCATGAGCTTCCTCAAGAATCCGATTTCTCAAATCATTGACATTAGGCACACACAATCTACGCATCCCGCTTAGGAGAATGACTCATTCATGTTCCAAAGAACCAATTCTTTCAACTCCATCAATAATGGATCAAGGTGTTTCTTAGACTTCACTTCAACCACCAAAGACGACTAGGAGTTACGATATACCACAACACCACCATTTAGGGAATCTTCAATTCAAACCCCAAACGAGCCAACATATGAACATCCCTCACGAGGTTTCTCTTAAATTATTCCACATGGTACACACTTCATGTGGACGAATGACTTAGAGTGTCCACCACCACATTAGTCTTGCCGGGGTGATAGAGAATACTCATCTTGTAGTACTTCAATAATTCCAACCACCGTCTTTGACGAAGATTCAAAATTTTTTGTGTGAATACTTATTGAAGACTTTTATGGTCCCTATACACATCCACATGAACACCATACAAGTAATGCCTACATATTTTAAAAGCAAACTCCACGACCGCTAACTCAAGATAATGAGTTGGATCATGCCCCTTAAGTTGTCTAGAGGCATATGCTACCACTTTTCCATGTTACATAAGAACACACCCCAAGCCCACTCGGGATGCATCACAATAAACCACAAAATCCTTTGTACCCTCCGATAGGGGCAATAACGGAGTAGAAGTAAGCCTATCTTTCAAAATTTTGAAGTTTCTTTCACCTGTTTACGACCAATCATATTTCACATTCTTTTGGGTCAACGTAGTCAAGGGAGAAGAAATGGACGCAAAATCATCCACAAGCCTCCTATAATAACCTGCTAGGCCCAAGAAACTCCTAATTTCGATTGGATTGAATGATCTAGGGTAATTTTTTACCGTCTCCGTTTTCCTTGGATCAACCTCGACACCCTCACAAGAGATAATATGACCAAGAAATGCCACCGACCTCAACCAAAACTCACATTTTCTATATTTGGAAAATAGTTGTGGTTCTCTAAGCACTTGCAAAACAACCTTCAAATTCCCCATATGATTACCCTCACTCTTTGAATATACCACAATATTGTTAAAAGACAATCACGAATGCATCAAGATAGTTTTGGAACAACCTATTCATGAGATCCATAAATGCCAATGGGGTATTAGTAAATCCAAAATACATTACTAGGAACTTGTAATGACCATATCTAGTCCGAAAGGCCATCGTGGGAATATCTTCATCTCTCTCCCTATGATTGTGATATCCCGATCTCAATTGAAACTTGAAAAAGTAACTCGCCCTTGTAGTTGATCAAATAAATCATCAATCCGAGGGAGAGGATACTTGTCGTTAATTGTGACTTTTTTGAGTTGATGCTAATCGATACACACTCTAAGTGACCCATACTTATTTTTCACGAACAATACCGGAGAACCCCATGAAGAAACACTAGGCCAAATAAAGCCCTATCTAGTAAATCTTTGAGTTGAGCGGTCAACTCTTTCAATTCGGATGGAGCCATCCGATAAGGAGTACCTGAAATGGGATTTGTTTCCGGTAGCAACTCGATACAAAATTAATTTCCCATTTGGGAGGAATACTGAGAAGATCATTTGGAAATACTTCTATAAATTCCCTCATCACAGGGACCGACTCAATGGGAGGAATTTCGGAGTATAAAGCTTTGACTCTTACAATATGATATAAACACCCCTTAGAGATCATCTTACAGTCTTTGAACCAAGAAATGATACAGCCTGTGGGAATAGAATTTCTCCCCTTCCATTATAAAACAGGTTCATTTGGGTCCTCCTCAAGGACCCTTTGGTTGGTCCGTTAAGAGTCGTACCCTAGCGTTTCAACCCTTAACCGACTTTAATACGTATTAGCCATCTTAATACCTAATTCAATTAAATTCTGACTCCTAAAACCTAGTCAAATAGTCTAAGGCACACTAGCACCTCTTGAACTAGATTTCGGACGTCATGGACGTTGACAATTTGATTCTAAAACTTTGTAGATGACTTATACTCATTATATTTGCTTTAAAACAGTGTTCTAACCCATAGACGCTCATGTTAGGCTCTAGATTACGTCTTAGATTTTCAGAATGTTACAACAATTAGGTAAATTGTAGCTATGAAAGCTAATTAAGTGTTTTCTCTTTGCAATATATGAAAATTTCCCTACTATCAATATCCATATTTTCGATGACTTGAATTCAAGAATTATCAAGTAAGATCACAAACTAAAAGTCAAAATAACTTAACTCTCACTAATTTTTTTTATAAAAAAAATGAGTATTGATGTTATTCTTTTAGGTATATAATATATTAAACAAGTTTCTGGGCAGACACTTTGCGCGTATATCCATATAATTGAGTATATAAGTTTAAGAATTCATATGAATATTTTAAGTTCTATATTGAAGTTATGAAAATAATTAATGTTTATCCTATTCATATGGTTCAACAAAGAAAAAGTTCTTGTCCCATGAAAACCCTCAAATACCTTTTGAAATTAAGGTTTTTGCCTTGATGCCTTATTTGAATTTCTACCTTTGGCTCAAAAGTATTAAAATAATTTAATTATGTTCTTCATTTCTTTTTTGTACAAGTTAAAAAATATTCAGCATATAAGTTGTAAACAAACTTCAACAAAAATGAACAACCTTAATTTAAACAATAATGAACAACCTTATTTACTAAAGTTAATTGTTATCATCCGAATAAGGTGCACATTATCCTTGATAGGATCAGGGCCAATGTTTTGAGCATAGTCCTAAAATAGCCACCTTGTTTTCAGTCGAGGTACACATTGCCACTAAGGAACAAGGCTAAATTAGGGTTTTCTTTTCCACACAATGTAGCAATTAATCGTTAGCTCATTCTACCTTATTTTTCAACCCTTCTTCTTAACATAGTGAATTAAGGACTTTAAGAGGATCAAAAGACATGGTATGAAACAATAGGTTTCTGCTTATCATGTAGCTTATAAAATGAACAAGACTAAAGGCTCAATGCGGTTTCACAAGGGGGGTAATTTCATTGTAGGCATACAAGCAGAGTAAAGAATTGTCTATCTTAAAGAAGCGCCTCAATCACATTCCTTAAGTCATACAAGCTACTCATTCAACACACACAAGGAAAGTTCTAGATATCAACTTAAGAAAGAACCATTCAATTCTCACCACACATGGCATTATGACACATATAACATGATCATATAGTTGCATTATAGTATTAGTACACAATTAAGCCCCTATTTCAACATTTGAGTCAAACATAAGAACATATGCTAATTAAAAGGTCAACAAGTTATTGCATCTTTTCAAGAATAACTATCCATGAAGTTTGGCTAACTTATTGGGACATAGCTTCAAAAGACCAAGGTTGGTTTTGTCTATCCTGTTCTTCTATGTGATTGATTTTCCCTTATGACAATTATCAATCATCTATCATTGGGAATTGTCACTCCTAAAATGACTTTAGGACCCGATAAATAAGTAAAATAATAATATATGGTTCAAAGGGACAATCATCAGTAAAAGTACTGAAAATAAACTCTGAGGAACCTAAAAGCTAAAAATAACAAAAATAACTAAAGACTAAAACTAGACTCGATAAAGCGGCATAGAACTATATACACAGAGAATACCCCTACCCCACACTTATATAGACAAGCATTGTCCTCAATGCATAAGCAAAACAATGTTAAAGGGTAGGAATATTCCCTGGGGCCTCTAGTACTCGTCGTCGCCACGGTCGAACATCATTAAGGCATTCGCCTCATCCAAACCGTTGTTTTCCTCCTCCTCATCCATTGCCTCAGAAGATGTGGGCTCATCATCGTCCACAGTCTCTGAAAATGTTGGAATAGTCTTGCACAGATAGGAAGCACTATCTCTGAATGGATAACATTCTTCCAAAGCGTCCATTGCATAATCAGTGACTGAGCGGCCTCCAATTCTCTACTGCAACTCAGCCATACCAATCATCCGTGCCATAATGTTGTCATCGCGAGCTTGCTTGTCTTGAGCCGAAAAGACTGGCATATGCGGTGTGTATAGTGCCTTTGTGCGAGTGACATCAACCAACTTAGCCGTTAACTCCAGGTGCCAAGCAACAGTCATTTCCGACTCCTCTTTCTCAATCTCATGATTCCCTAGAAAATAGGTAATTAACCCCCCATAACAGAATCCCCACCTCACATTATTCCGAAACATCATCATGTTTTTTCTCAAAGTAGCCCTCACATTAACAGACATTCCTTTCATCAACATGTAAACTAACACCAACCTATCCCGAGTAACATCAGTCAAGTGTTTAGAGCGAAGGAACACACTAAACACTATCTTCAACCACACTCTAGCAACTTGATTAAAATTTGCAAGCTGTAGGGTAATATGCCTCCCTGTGTCGTTACTCCTCTCCCATCGAGCAGTAGACTAGAAGAAACCGTGCTTTTAACGACCAATTCTTAACGAAGGGATATGATTCGGTCGTTAAAAGTGCATTTATGGCTATACTATTTTTTCAGTTGTTGAAGATCCATTTTTATTTAATATTAGCATTGTTATAAATATATGCAGACATTAAAATAATTAATATCCAATTATTTATATACTAAAAACAATACTAGAATTTTAATTAATTTTTCTTATTTTTTCACCAAAAGACACACTCTTCCCACTTCTCCAAAATAGAAAACAGAGACTCAATGATGTCTCTTCATTCCATATTCTCTTAGAATTGAACAAAAAGCTCATTGGGCACACATCTCTTAGATATTAACGGTCAATTGAGCGATGGTTGTAGAAAATTTAGGAATCATTACAAGAAATTCGCAAGCACCTGCTCTCCCATGTTCTCTTTGAATGAAATCAACTAAGCAGAGTCCAATTAAGTGCGTCTCACCAAGGTTTTTTAGAGATATACAGAGCACACGTTTCTCTTGTAGAAGCTATAAGAAAATGATCTTCATCTCTTTTGTTTGATTGGAGAACGACGAAATCATATTTTTCTTCTTACCACTTGGTTTGACGAAATCAGACCTTATCTTATATATATATATATATATATA
>NC_028637.1:12039938-12093203 GCF_001406875.1 Solanum pennellii | reverse complement strand
AGCTAATCCTAGGCATATTGTATGGATATCTGGTCGCACAAATTGCATAGTATCATAAATGGCGATCCCAGGTATTACCCAGCCCCCAGGAGAGTTTACAAACAAATACAGGTCTTTGTTCTCATCCTCCATACTGAGATACAACATAAGACCAATAAGTTGATTCGAAAGCTCGGTACCAATCCCTTGGCCTAAAAAAAGTAATCTTTCTCGATAAAGTCGGTTGATTAGGGTAAAATTGTATCCCTTAGGAACCGTACATGCGCCTTTTGATGCATACGGTTCAAAAAAATTGTGAATCAATGTAGAGATTCCAGTCCTCTTTCTTTTTTTCTACAAGGGTTCTTTCTTACTTCTAACGAAAGGGCTTTTGTTCGATTTTTCAATAAAGACGAGTTTTTACTCCTTTTTGATATTTTCTATTGTAAAATTCGAAGTTATAAGAAAGGGTCATTAAGCTTATCGAATTAACTTCTCATTGATGTATTCTTTCATCGAGATTTAATCCAAACCGCGATGGTATTTTCTTTTTCTTGAATGGGTCTGTTTCATCTTTTTAGGTTTATGCTCTACTCCGGGTAAAGATCCGCCCGATTTGGATTTGTACATATAGGACAAATGCTCCCATTACCATTTCTTTTTGTATTTTTTTTTCAATTCATTTTATACAAGTATTTATTAGAGTTGAGATAACTTTTCTTGAAAATTAGGATCTCTTTACAAAGAAAAAATATGTATAGCAATCATAGATATCTTATAGATATCTTACCAATCCAATTGGGTTTTTTCTAAATGGAGCCTGGATACTTCATTTATTTAGTCCAACCAAGCCAACCATAAATTATTCTAATTGATAATAGTAATATGAATCCCCTCAAAAATGGATCTAATTGCACTTCACGCTCCATATTTTTGATGATTCAATTTATCTTTCTTGGGCGAAACGGGGGATATCTCGATCGGGGGAGAGAACGGGGAAATACTATATGACCCAATATATCTGACAAGTCGAACTATATGTCAACCCAAGATGAAATTGGATCTCCAGGATTTCGGAATACAAATCTTGGAACACCAATAGGCCTTAAATGAAAGAACGAATTAAATACTATATTTCACTTTGAGGTGGAAAAGTAACAATTTTTTTTATTGTCTTTATAATATTCATATTGGTTTTTATCGTATTTCTTTTTTCCATAGATTCTCAAAATTCATAAAGAAAGACAGAATAAATAAACTCAAATTATTACGAATAGGTCTTTCTAATGATAAATAAGTATGGACTCATTCGCTCATAGAAAATGGGATCAACTCCCCCATTGCGTATTGGTACTTATCGAGTATAGAATAAATCTGCTTCTCTTTGTTCCTTCAAACAGAATTGTTCCATTATTACCAACAGAATAGAAACCCTTGTTCGGAAATAATTGACTCAACAAGAGTGGTCCATAGGATAGTCATATTATAGTCTTTTCCAATGCAATAAAGTTACGTAATGTTCATTTATCTTTGATATAAGAGGTATTTCCATGGGTTTGCCTTGGTATCGTGTTCATACCGTTGTATTGAATGATCCCGGTCGGTTGCTTTCTTTTCATATAATGTATACAGCTCTGGTTGCTGGTTGGGCCAGTTCGATGGCTCTGTATGAATTAGCGGTTTTTGATCCTTCTGATCCTGTTCTTGATCCAATGTGGAGACAGGGTATGTTCGTTATACCCTTCATGACTCGTTTAGGAATAATCAATTCATGGGGCGGTTGGAGTATCACAGGGGGGACTGTAACGAATCCAGGTATTTGGAGTTACGAAGGTGTAGCGGGAGCACATATTGTGTTTTCTGGCTTATGCTTTTTGGCAGATATATGGCATTGGGTGTATTGGGATCTAGAAATATTTTGTGATGAACGTACAGGAAAACCCTCTTTGGATTTGCCAAAGATCTTTGGAATTCATTTATTTCTCTCAGGGGTGGCTTGCTTTGGTTTTGGTGCATTTCATGTAACAGGCTTGTATGGTCCCGGAATATAGGTGTCCGATCCTTATGGACTAATAGGAATAGTACAACCTGTAAATCCAGCGTGGGGCGTGGAAGGTTTTGATCCTTTTGTTCAAGGAGGAATAGCCTCTCATCATATTGCAGCAGGAACATTGGGCATATTAGCGGGCCTATTCCATCTTAGCGTCCGTCCGCCACAACGTCTATACAAAGGATTGTGTATGGGAAATATTGAAACCGTCCTTTCCAGTAGTATCGCTGCAATGTTTTTTGCAGCTTTTGTTGTTGCCGGAACTATGTGGTATGGTTCGGCAACTACCCCGATTTANATATATATTTCTATCATCTATCTCAAAAGTTATGACTGAAACATCTCTCAATGTTAAATATCTCCGAATTACATTAACTACCCAATAAGACATAATAATTATCTAGTTATATAAATAAACATTAGCAAAGTATAAATTTACAATTGCAGCAATCACTAAAAAAAACTACTTAAAATTACATAATTAGTTTTCTGAAACTTACCAAGAATCTTCAGAAAGAGGTCGTCTTAAACTTTGAAACAATAAATTGTTAGTTCTTACTTATGTTGGTGTATTTATAATATCTTTTGTTGAATGAAGATTATGTCACCTAATAAGGAATGGATGCAACATCTTCATGATAGACTTGATAATGCTTACATCATTGAAGTGGAGAAATTTTTGGATTATGCATTTACAAAATTGGGAAAAACACATGAAATACGTTGTCCATGCATCAAGATTTGTAAGGCATGTTCCAAAACTCGTGAGATGGTTAGGTCACATCTATTAGTGTATGGAACAATTTAGGGTTACACTTTTTGGTATAGTCACGGGGAGAGGATTGGTGAACCAGAGTAAGATTCTGAATTCGTAGAGAACAATTACACTGAAAATGATGATGATGAGATTAAATGCATGAACTCTTAAGGTATTTACACCCCGATTTCACTGAAAATAATATGAACACTAACAGTGATGATTTTGTTTAGGCAGAACCAAATTCTGAAGCAAAGTAATTCTACGGCCTATTAAATGGTTATGAACAACCATCATATGAAGGTTCGAAAGTAAGAAAACTTTCTACATTAATTAAGTTACCTCATATTAAACTATTGGTCAAGGGAATAATGCTTCATTCACAATGTTGTTGAAGATGTTTAAGGAAGATTTATTGCCTAATAGATCAAACTTGCCATATTCATATTACGAGGCAAAGAAGGTAATTTGAAATCATGGACTTTCTTATGAGAATATAGATGCGTGTAAGAACTATTGCATGTTATACTCGAAGCATGATAAGATTCTCAAATTTTGCGAAGTTTGTGGCGCATCTAGATGGAAGGAAAATAAACGCAATGGGAAACACAATGTAAACATGGTAAAATAATATCATGAAAGACTTTACATTATTTTCCTCTTAAGACAAGACTTAAGAGATTGTTTATGTCCTCAAAAACATCTTCTTTGATGAGATGACATCATGATGAAAGAATTGATGATGGAATAATGAGGCACCCAGCTTGTTCAATTGCATGGAAGAGACTTGATGAACTTCATCCATATTTTGGTACTGAGCCTCGTAATGTTCGACTTGGACTTGCTAGTGATGGTTTTCAACCATTTCAATATTCGAAAACTCCATATAGCATTTCGCATGTCGTACTTATTCCTTATAATTTGTCATCTTTGTTATGCATGAAGCAAGAAAATTTTATTTTATCTTTTATTTTGTCGATGCTTATTCGTGGTCATGAATGTATCGGGGATGCAATTGATGTTTATCTCGAACCATTGATAGATGAATTGAAAGAATTATGGGAAACTGGAGTTTTTGAGACCTTTGATGTGTCAGCTAAACAAAATTTATGCTACATGCAGCTTTGTTATGGACCATTAATGATTTTCCAACAAATGGAAATTCGTCACGATGGAGTACCAAAGGAAAATTAGCTTGCACGTGTTGCAATAAAGAAACTCTTTCAACTAGGTTGGTAAATGGTCAACAGGAGTGTCATATGCATCATAGACATTTTCTTCCTCTTAATCACAAAGAGAGGAAAGATAAAGATTCATTCAATGAAACAAATGTGAAAAGGTTAACGCCAAAAATGTTTTATGGTAATGATATTATTTATGAAGTAGGTGATTTAGAATGTCTAGCACAATCAAAGGATCCAAGGAAGAAGATTTAAATATCACACAAGAATAGGGCTGATAATTGGAAAAAGAAGAGTATTTTCTTTGATCTTCCATATTGGAATACTCTATTGTTGCGATATAATTTAGATATGATGCACATTGAGAAGAATATTTGCGAAAATATTTTGGGGACAATTTTAAATGTCAAAGCAAAAAACAAATACACCTTGAATTCTTTATTGGATTTGCAAGAAATGAAGATAAAGAAGGAATTATGCATCCGATAGAGAGAGGGGATAAATATGGGTTACCCACTGCAAGTTACACATTATCTCCTACATAGAAGAACAAATTCTTCACTTTCTTAAAGAATTTAAAGGTCCCAGATGGGTTTTCATCAAATATTTCTCAATGTGTCAAGCTTAAAGTTCGGAAACTTTTAGGATTGAAAAGCGATTATTGTCATATCATTTTACAACATTTACTTCCACTTGCTTTACGTGGTATGCTCTGCAAATCTGTTGTTAAACAACTTATTGAATTGTCAATATTTTTTATGATACTTGGAACAAAATGTTTAAGAGTAGCTGAGCTAGAGCAAATAGAAGCCCAAATTCCAATAACTTTGTGCAAGTTTGAAAAGGTCTTCATCGCTGCATTTGTTGTTATCATGGTCCACTTGCAAATTCATTTAGCTAATGAAGTTAAGATTGCTGGACCTATCCAATATCGATGGATGCATCCGCTAGAGTAATAACTATACTTTCTAAAATAATTTATTTGTAACATGTCTCGCCCAGAAGGTTGTTTTGCATAGGGATATATATCATTTGAATGTATGACCTTATGTTCACGATAGTTTGCATAATATGGAGAAAAAATTCATTCTCCATGAAAGGAATAATGATGGTGGTTCTAATGAATCTGATGAAGGTTTAAAAAAATTTTCTCAACCCGAAAAAAGTTTGAGGGGTGACAAACCAGTCAATCTTGATTCAAGCGAATTTGAGCTTGCACAATTTTATATTTTGAAGAACTGTGATGAAATTCAACCATTTTTCGAGTAAGTAATGACTCACTCAAATAAGTTAGTCTTATATTATCCATATCCTCCCATAAAATGACATGTTATACTTCAAATTATTTGCAGAAACTTTTCACAAATTTCAATTGATAGATCCAAAAGTCATTCATAAATTTAATGGAATAGACAATTCTTTAGTTGGTTCAAATTAAAGGTGAGAAGTTAAGCATTTGTGTAAATTATATCAATTAATGAATAATAATTTCTAAACAATGTACTTAACTTTGGTAGCTTGTTAAATTGCACAAACACGATGAGAGTAAGAAGATAAAAAAATTTGCTCTCATTGTCACGTGGTCCTCTTCAATATGTGACGTTTTTTAAAAGTTATGTTACTAATGGATATGAATTTCATGTGTGAGATCACGATAAAGTCTTGAGAACTCAAAATTCCGGAGTGGTTGTAGTTTGAGAAAGACGAAGAGAATAAAAATATTAGTTAAAGGAGAGTTAACCGAGATTCTTGAATTACAATTTACTGGTGGGAGAAGAGTGGTTTTATTTCGATATGTGTGGTTTGACGTATATGATTAACAAATGGTAATTAAAGTAGATGAATATGACTTCGCAAGTGTCAACTGCAAGCGATTTATGAAAATAAATGAGCCTTTTATTTTATCCAATCAAGAATCACGAGTGTTTTATGCTGATGATCTTGCAAATAATGGATGTCATATTGTACAAAAGGTCCAAGCTCGTGATTCTTTTGATGCTGGTGATAAAGAGGATGATGTTTCGGCATAGCTTCAAGGAATCTAGGAGGCAGTTGCGCCTTTATATTCATGTCTTATTTTTTAGTTCGCCATGCATTATACTATGTTGTTGAATTAGATCCTAAAAATACCCTCATGTTTTAGTTTCTATTTTCAAGTATTTTCTTCGTGATTTTCTTGTTGGTGCTTATATAAGAACTATTTATTAGTAGTAACGTAATATTCTTTATTTACATGTAAATTGTGCTTAAAAACTTTGAAGCTTGTTTGGATTTTATGCGCAGATTCTGAGTGACTTGTAATTAATTATATTGCTTTGTCAAGCTTCTTTAATAATATCCATCTTCTGAAACTGATATTCTATTCCTAGGATGACCACATCCTATCATTATTTTGAGATGTATTAGTTAGGTTGTAGATATCTCGAAATTAGCAACTTTAAAAATGATAAATTCATGTCATTTATATCTTGGTAGTTGTACCTATAGTCTTTGTACAGTTTAATATCATTGATAAATAAAATACTTTTACTTTTCATATAAAGAAAGGGATGTAGTATTGAAAACTGGTTCAATGACTTTTCTCTTATTGGATGAACTAACAAAGAAGTGATTTTTGTACTAGGTTTACATGGATCCATCAAAAATTTAAAACTCTGGAATGAAATTAACTTTCAAGCTGCAATAAGCTTGCATACCTTCAACTTGGTACTTTCGAAATTGGGGGACGAGGGAAAATCTTATAATATTTGGGATCTGTAAGAGTAAGGGCTTAAAAAAGAACTCCAATAAGCAAAAGTCTAAACATCAATCCATCAACATATTATCGAAATGATCGAGTACAAAATATTGATCGTGTACCTCTTGGTTTTGATCCAGCTAAAGATAATGTTACCTGCTCTCCATAAGTCGAACAGAAGTAAGATGCTCAAACAAATGAAATAAGTATTTACTATCTCAAAATATTTTCTTTTGTTGTTTTTGGTGTGATGAAACACTTCTTTATATCCGATATGAACTAATACGCAGGTGCATGTGAGTCTTAAAAATGCACAAAAAGGTTAGAAGAACAAACATTTGTAAAAATGTTGCACTACTCAAACCTAGAGAAAAGTTAAATATTAGTTTTACCAATCGAGTTGTTGGAAAGAATTATGCCTCATCTGTGAGACACTTGGGTATTTTAATTCGTGATCGTAATATGTTCTCATTACGGGTGCACTCATTAACAGACATTAAAGAAGATCTGCTAGAGAACATATGGCATGTTGTTATTGTAAGTATTTGTAGAGTTTTATTAGCTTAATATCTGACTTCTCATACCAAAAAAGTAAGATCAATGCTCTATAATTATGAAAAGCATGTGGGACTATTAAGGTAAGTGTTTAGAGAGTTATTAGCTAATTGCATTAGATCAGACTACTCATATGGAAAAATGTAAGACAACAACACAATTTATGCAAACAATTGGGATTTTGTTATGGTATTTATGGAGGTATAGCTTATCGCTTCATTTTTGACTTTCTCATCTTGAAAAAGAAATCACTAAGGGGACACATTTTATGTCGAACATGTCGAATGTTATGATAATTATTTGGAGAACTATAGCTGATAGCTTCGTCGCTCACTTCTCAGCATGAAAGAGTAAAATTAACGTGGTACATTTTATACCAAACAGTATCTATATAACATTATAGTAATGTTTGCAAAATAACATATATGTTGCTGTTGTAGTTTGTATTATCTACTCTCTCGATCTCGCTTATTTTTACATTTTTTAACTTGATCCAGTCCACCGGCTAATCATGCATTTCTCATGATATATATATCACCATCCACAGAGTACCATAAGTAGGAAATCTAGATTCATTTCACTTCTAGTTTGGCTGAAAGTTTGAGATTATGTTTAATGGTACCTGTGAAATATTGTAGGATAAATTTAGTTGTGACTACATAATGCTAAGAAATAACATGTCCTTCAAATTTGAGAAGTTTGTGTAATAATTGTATAGGATCACTTCACAAGATTATGAAGTCTAAGCCATTTGGTGATGCTCTAAGAGTGTGCCAAGAGGGGTAGACAAGAGTGATTGGGAATGGCTGGTTAAGGAGCATTTGTTAAGTCACAAGTTTATGGTATAACTCAAAAGTATTTATTTATCAATATGTTATTTGAATTTACTAACTATAATTTTTATGGTGTGTTGTGAATAAAGGAAACAATTGAAAGAAACATTGTCAACAAGTCAAAGTTGAGTATGCCTCATCGTACAGGGAGTAAGCCTATTAGAGAAATTATTTATGAATTGTTAAGTAAGTTTTGTAACTATTGAAGAAGCCTCTGGTTTTCTAAAATTATTTAAGATGATTTTCTTGACTTGTTTATTTGTATTATAAAGGAGGTACAGATGGTAAACAACCAAAAATGCATAAGATCCTCTTGGAGAAACGTAGGAAGGATTACAAGCTTGTCGAACCTGAAACTAATGCAAAATATGAATGTTTAGTGATAAATTTTATTATTAACTTTGCGTGTTGTATTACTTTATGTTTTCTTGTATTCTACAGGCGAAAATCCAAAAATTGGTTCAATCTGATTCTTCTCTTACAAATATTGAGGTTGTAGAAAAGTGTTTTTGACCTAAATCTAAGAGTCATGTAATTGGATTTGGTGGAGGGATAACAACTAAAGAGTTTAAATTTGGGAACTCTTCGAAGTCTACATTTTAAGATAAATTGAATGCATGTGAAAAAGAAAATAAATCACTAAAATGACGCATGGATGAGTTAGAGAACAAATGTGAAAGCATGGATGAGTTGGAGCGAAAATATGAACATCTTGCTTGAGTACTACTTGGTCAACCTTCAACACCTGCATCTTGAAGTGATAAATAGATAGTACCATTAAACAGGTTAGTGAATCGATTTTTCTTTATCTTTGTGGTTTACTCAAGATACATTGAAGGACTTCGAAAGCTCAATTTTTTCCTTAGTTTCTTCTTATAACCTGCTTGCTATTTACCATGTACAATTGATTCCAAGTATCAATATCCTAATTTCCTCTAGTAGAGTGCAAAATCAAGTCCCATTGCATAGTCAATGTTGTATTTTAATTGTTGCCCCTAAGTTTTACTCTTTATCTGGTTATTTGGACAAGCATACCCGATGTTTTTATGTTTTAGGTGAAGGTAGTGTTCCATTCGGAGGTTGCTAATGTTACCATTTTTCAATAGATGGAAGCCATATCTAAATGATCATGTTGTCTGTCCGTTGTATTTCAGCATATATATAAACACCTATTTTTCTAGTACCAAAATTTTTGTCGCATTCTTTCATAGTGAATATTATATTGCTTTTCAAAAATATAGTATATGTTATGTTCTCAATGAATCCTCGATTACCTAAGCGATCCTTGTTTACGATAACAATATTACCAAACATTATACTAATCCGAACATATACAGTACACACAATCCTGGCCAAAATTTCAACAACTTTATCATCAGTCTGATTACTAAGTGAAACATCTTCAAAATGCCTCACATTTTTTTCTGCCAAGCCAATTTCTGCGCAAATGCTTTTTTGTAACTAACCATTTCATTAATCACTAATGTAAAGCAATTATAATATCGATAGCTAACTACACACACTAGCTATGCAATACAACCTAGAGATCCTACTCAGTCACTACCAAATATGAAAGTAGACATGAGACCGATAATCCTGGGTGGGCCTCGAACACTACAAACAAAAGCTAACTCTTTTGCAATGTCATTTGAATCTCTACTCCTTTGTTTAGAAAATCTCATATTTCTCATCCAGAGACAGTGTAACAATTCTGTGTGGACCATTTTGAAAACTTGAGCTGTTTGTGTCTTTCCCTTCACACGCCTTATGACTTCGTTATGATGTTGGTCCCATGGCAGGGATCCAATAAGCTTGGCGTGGATATACTGCCTCTGCATGATGACCCTTCTTGTCTTAATTCTCAATGTTGTCATGCCTATTTTATCCATGATTATTATTCTCTTACAGTCAACTGTTAGTTGATTAAATTATCCACTGAATCCCTTCCTTCTGCATGAATGCTTCATTTGCCATTGTATCTTCTAGTCGATTTACTTCTATGTATCTATGTACTATATTTGCATGTGTTGTTCTTTGAAGTATACACATCTCCCCTATTTGTTTTGTATATTCCCATAGTATTTTCCGATCTTTATTGATCATCCTAGTCAGGCCTAATGAAT
Source organism: Solanum pennellii (assembly GCF_001406875.1). Taxonomy (NCBI): domain Eukaryota; kingdom Viridiplantae; phylum Streptophyta; class Magnoliopsida; order Solanales; family Solanaceae; genus Solanum; species Solanum pennellii. Next base: position 12,082,988 of record NC_028637.1, on the reverse strand, counting down.
CTTATTCCACCGACTCTTGATAGTGGCAACTCTGGTATGTTTTCATGTTCTGCTTCATTCATATTAGAGATGTTACTGTAGCAAGCAGAAAATATTATATGCCGCCCTCTTAGAAAAAAAAATAAGTTGGTGCCTTTGGATGTTCTCTCTATTTTGGTCTGATGGATGTCATACTTTTTCTTGTGTGATTTATTTATTGAACTGGCAGTCTGCTTCCCAAAAGATGACCCATCCAAAGTTTGCATGGTTAAAATAACTTCAATTCATGTATGTATACTCTCTATTCTGTTTGAAACTTCTTAATTATTTCCTATCAGAAAATTAAAGTGCAGTTTCAACTTCAAAAAGCTTCTTATTTCATGGGACAGTACAAATATCTCTTCTAACTCCTATTCCTCTCTCTTATTATGTATTTTCTACTACTAAAAAAGAAATAATATCTCATTAATACTACTAATTAGCTGCAAATTAAGTTTGTATAGAATTTGTATGATAATTGATTTTGATTTTTGAGAGGAAAGCAGGAAAGAGTTATACTAGTCCCTTGTTAGTGTATTTTGTTTTGTTGGCCTTACAAAATCATTGTTGATCATTGCGGAAAATCGTTAAATACTTAATATATGTTGGGAAGAGATCACAACTTCTTACATGCCTTCAAGACGAAGAATATATCGTTCAACAACGTACAGAGAAACTTGAAGTTCAAGATGGCTTTTACTTTAGTTAGGGGTTGTTTAAATTAAAGACAATGTCATATCATTTATCTTTTTGCAATTTTTCTCTTTTTTAGGAGTTGATATAGATATGTAATGCTACTTGAATATAATATATCTTTCTTTAATTATTTTTTATGTATAAATTATGACACTTTCTATTATGATTTACTGTATAAAATTTTCTATAACAACGAATAAAATTGGTTCCTTTAAACTCTCTCTTATTGGATTCATAAAATTATTTGTATAAACTACAATCAGCGCCAGGAAATGTGGTCTTTAATAGTATTGGTATTGCTGTTAGAATATAATTATCAAAAAAAATTTTGGTTGTTAGAAGTGCGTGTACAAAGGGCAAATCCATTCGTTAAAAAGGCCATATAAAGACCACAATTTATGTTGTCACTAAAAAACCTTTTAACGACCGGATTTGAATTCGGTAGTTAACTTTTAACCTCAGGGCTTTTAACGACCGGCTACGACTGGATTTATGACGGTCCTTAATTACTTTTAGCGACTGGATTTGGACTTATAACGACCATATTTCCCTTTGTTAAAAAACCATTTTTCTTGTAGTGAAACTCAACCCCACACAATGTGTGACAGATATCCCTATACGAACGTTTATCCTTCAAATTGTAAAAAAAATTAGAATCACAATTAGGGGTCCCCAACACCTCATTCACAACTGAGGAATAAAATTTTACATTTTACCATTTTACATTTTACCCCCTCAAAGTCACAGTCTTATACTTAGTTTCAGTAAAACAATTTGAATAAAATTCATTCACCAAAGTCAACTTACAATCTCCAGGATTATCAAACATAAGCCGAAATCCTAACTCATTCATAGTTCTATATATAGTCGAAAATTTAGACTATAGACATACCTTATTCGCATATTAGTACGGCATGTATTTCGCTTCTCGTTAACATTTGAACTACTCCAAGCCATACCTCTCTACTGCCTTCTTACCAAATTTTTGCACCGGTTCCCGGCCACTAAGGACCCGCAAGTTCATCCTTTCGACACCTCTTTGAAGCCGTCACATTCTTCACTTTAGGTGTCATTAAACCCTGTTAAGAAAAGAAAAAAGAAATAAAAAGTGAGAAATATGGGGGGGGGGGTCGGATGGAGTATTGGGTGAGAGGGATAAGAAATATTTTTGAATGGAGTAGAAAAGAAAGTGGAAAAGGGTGGGATTTATAGGGGGTGAGGGAGAGAGAGGGGTGGTTGGAGGTTTTTATGAAGGGTAGAGGGGCTTAATGAGGGGATAAAAAGAGTTGGGGAAGAAGAAAAAGAAAGGATTGGTTGTTTATGGGGGTTAAATCGTTGGAATGGGGGATAAATAGGGGATTTGGAGGGTTTTATTTGTGGTGGGTCAGGCGAAATCCGGCTTTAAAACAAAAAATTTTAAAAGTTGGGCTTTGGGGCAATAAAGGCGCGGTGCGCCTGTATAGCGCCTAAAAAGCGCCTCTACGTCTTGTGCTGGCGCAGCGCACCTGCCTGTGCTTCAGCCTGCACAGGCAAGGTGCAATAGTTGTACCACGTGTGATCCTGGTTCCGTCATGTGCTGGCGCGGCGCCCCTCCTAGTGTGCCAGCCTTCACACACAATTTTTTTATTTATTTTTCAACAAAGGTACAAATAATGAAAAATCGCTAATTTAATAAAGCTAACCTATAATCTAAAAATCTAGACAAACTAAAAACACAAAATTTTGAAAACAAACTACCTTATTATTACATAGTATTCATGCGTTTCCTCCCATGTATAGCTTGATTTAACGTCGCGGCACATCGCTACTTTGATCATTCATCATTTAGCTCAAGCACCTCGCAGTCAAGATCCGACGGATAGTCTCCACTCACTATTAAGTTAACAATGTCCGCATACCATGGAACTTCAGAGATATCCAAAGCCATAAATTTCTCATCTCGAAACTCTTCCCGTATTCGCTCACCCTCATGTACATGTGAGAAGTCCTCAAAAATTTATAAGTGGTTCGCTATCTGATTTTTGTACCTTCCCTATCGTTGATCTCAAGGTCAAATTCTTGAGGAAGTAGTATCCAACAAATTAGACTTGGTTTATCCTCCTTCTTATTGAATAAGTACCTGATAGATGCATGGCCAGTGAAGACAATTAATTTGGTGCCTACAAAATACGATCTAACCTTGTTGAAGGTGGACACTAGAGAAAGAATCTCTTTCTCAGTCACTGTGTAATTTTCTTGCACAGAGTCAAGGGTCTTGCTTGCACAATAAATGGGGTGGAACACTCTATTGTTTTCCTGTCCCAACACCGCCCCTACTGCTACATTACTAGCATCACACATAAGTTCAAATGGTACTTCTCAGGTTTAATTAGAATAGGAGCCTCAATTAAGCTCCGTTTCAACATCTAAAAAGCTCTGAAACACAATGCATCAAAGTCAAACTTCACGTCCTTTTCTTAGAGGTTGCACATGGGAAGTGAAATCTTCGAAAAATCCTTGATGAATCGCCGGTAAAAACCTGCATGGCCAAGAAAACTACGCACCCCTTTTACAGAAATAAAAGGGGGTAAATTCTCAATGACTTCTATTTTGGCCTTATACACTTCCATACCAGATTTAGACACCTTGTGTCCCAATACTATCCCCTCTCTAACAAAACAATGATACTTCTTCTAGTTTAATACTAAGTTGGTGTCTTCACATCTAGCAACCACCTTATAAAGATTCCAGAGACACACCTAAAAGGATTTCCCAAGGAATGAAAAATCATCCATGAATACCTCTAAAAAATCTTCCACCATGTCATCAAAAATGGCCACCATACACGTTTGAAAAGTTAGCGGTGCATTGCAAAGTCCAAATGGCATGCGCTTGAAAGCATATTTTCCATATGGAAAGGCAAATGTGGTCTTCTCCTGATCTTCTGGTGCAATTAAGATCTGATTGTACCCAGAATACCCATCAAAGAAGCAGTAGTACAACTGTCAAGCTCTGATCAATGAATGGTAACGGTAATGATCTTTCCATGTATCATCATTTAGTTTCTGGTAATCCATACAAATACGACACTGGTCCCTGTTCTCGTAAGAATCGATTCATTCTTTATTCCTTACCACAGCCATACCTCCCTTCTTGGGAACACATTGTACCGAACTTAGCAACTTGCTATCAGAGATCGGGTATACAATCACAACATCTAACCACTTTATAAATTCCTTTCTTACCACTTCTTTCATCTCGGGATTGAGACGGCGTTGTTGTTATTCTTTGGGTTTGTAATCCTCTACCATGTAAATTCTATGCATACACAATGCTGGACTAATCCCAAGAATATTAGTCATCTCCCAACAAATTGCTTTCCTTCTTCTCTTCAATATCCTCAATGCAGCCTCAACCTGTATATCAGACAAATCTGCAGAAAGTATAACATGCAATGTTTCATTAGTACCCCAATACACATACCTTAAGTGAGCCGGTAGAATATTTTCTTTCAACTTAGGGGCTTCTACTATCTGTGGTTTTGGTGGAGGGCCTAACTCGCAATCTAATGACCCTACTTGAGTCATACGAATGTCTACTAAAGCTAGATTTAAGCATTATTCTGTCTCATGAGCTTCAATTTCTCCCTCTAACTCATGACCCCCTATCACTTTCTCTAACGGATCTTAAGGCATAAGCAAATGTTATTCTACTATGTGATAAACCTCATTAATAGACGACAACTCTTCATAAATAGAAGGCAATTTTAAAGCGCAATAGACATCAAATACTTCAACCTTGTCATGTGCCATCATTGTTAGTTGACCAGCTGCTACATCAATTAATACCCTATCTGTGGCCAAGAAAGGTCATCCGAAGATTAATGGGACTTTATCGGGTTCAAATTCTAAAATAATAAAATCTACAGGAAAATCAATGAACCTACTTGCACTAGAAAATCTTCTACCACCCCATCTGTCCAAACAATGGATCTATCCATGAGTTGGAGAATAACAGTTCTTATTTTATGACTCCCCAACCCAAGCTTTTGAGACAAAAATAAGAGCATCAAATTTATACTTTCCCCCAAATCACATAACCTTCGGCCATGAGCCGTTTCCCAATAGTAATTTGCAAAGTAAAACTACCCGAATCCTTTATCTTTTTGGGCAGTCTATTTTGGATCCTTGAGATGCACTCCTCACTAAGTGATACATTTTAATACTATATGAGCCTCCTCTTCCTCTCCATAATGTCCTTCACATATTTATCATACTTCGAAATAACCTACAAAATGTCAATCGAAGGTAGATCAATGTGGAGGTGTTTAAGTAGAGAGAAACTTACTCAAGCATTCATCTTTCGTATAAATATACACGGACGCCAGTCAAGACATCATTTATGGAGCCGGTTGGTAACCACGGCCAAAATGGCCCATTTTTTAGGTTAAACGAGCTCCAGAGAAGGAAAACTCCTCATATTACCGATTTTCATATGCAATAGTCCACCATCTTTTTTGGTGATCAGGAATTTCGAGATGATTTTTCCAATAATTTACACGAAAGTCCATTAAGACCTTATATATGGAGCCGGTTGGTCATCACGACTAAAATTGTAACATCTCGCAAATTTAGATAGCTAGGAAGAAACTAAGAAGTTGAAATAGTAATTTTGAAAAAAAATAATTAAAATCTGGAAATTTTCTTAAGTTGGAGAAAAGTGAATTTTGGTCAACTTCAAATGGTCATAACTCCTAGATCAGGATGAGTTACAGGTATTTGTTGATATGGTTGGAAATCCCTTGGAGATATCTTTCCAACGGTGTTGAGTTTGCACGATTTCGATTTCATATGAGTGAGATAGGTCTTTCAGAAGTTGGGTTGTTGTATTAAGGATAGTCCAATATAGATTTGTGAAGGGCGAAGTTATCTTTTACTTACCCAATTATTTAATTGTTTTTTTGGTAATAAGTAGGGGTCCAAGATAATCCCATTCAGTTTACGCATTTAGAATGCAACTGAAGGTTTTGAGAGAGGAGAAAAAAAGAGGAGAAAGGAGAAAAAGAAGCAATAACACCAAGATCATTGAGTGGATTTCGTCGGGGTTGATCCCTATCGAGGTATGTGAGATCATTTGGTGTTGGTTCCTTTCACCCTCCCTCCAACTTGATTCAATGTAGCAATTTAGAGTTTTTTAAATGAAAATCTTGAAGTTCTTGATGAAAAGTTGTGAAGTTCTTGTTGATTGAATTGTAGTTGATCTCTAGTAGTTTTTATTCTAGAATATTTTCGAGGATAAACTATTAGGTTATGAGTTATTTAGGGATCTTAAGTGTTTGGGGTGGGATCCATGGGAATTTGGGAGGTTTAGAGATGAAAAATGAAGAAGAAAAGTTGGAGGTCCTGTCAGACACCCCTTGGGGCACCGCGCCTTCTAGACCGTCTCAAGGTAGGCTCTGTTTGACAGCCCCTGGTGCGGTGCGCCTCCCAAAGCTCCCCAGACTAGGGTCTGCAAGACAAGCCCTGGTGCCCCGCGCCACGACCCCCTGGAGACCCCATTCTTTCCCTATTTTTCCGTACAAGTTCCTAAGTGATGTACCAACATTTCCTAGTTGATTCCATTACTATAAGGTACATCTAAACATCATGAAATCATTCATAAACATGAGATCATTAACCTTGAATCCATAATCCAATTCAATGAAAGTTAGGATAAAAGTCTAGAAAGCCATGAGTTAAGTCTAAAGGTTAAGAAGTAAGACAAAGTAAAGTTTCATAAGGTTCCAAGAGTCTTATTTAAACGTTTTAACTTCATTTTGAGGCTAAAGTCTCTAGTTAAATATAGAGTAATATTCTAAGTATTTCCTTCAATTATGGGAACTAAGTATTTCCCCAAAGAGTTGAAGTTCATACTTTAAAAAAAAATTAAGTGATCGAACTATTTCCCTAATAGTCATTTCAAAACCCAACTTTCAAGCTCAGTAAAGAGTAAAGAGTAAATACTAACAAGTTAAGTTGAAGTTATTTTTTTCTAATATTTAGGGAGACTATGTATCTCCAAAGAGATTTTGAAATGTTATCACATTTAAACAAGGAAGCTAAGTTTTCCAAAGATCCTTCGGGCTAGTTTTCAGAAAAGAGTTATATCTTTATAAGATGAAGCAAGTAGGGAAACTATGATTCCCAAAAGAGTTTTTAAAGCTATGTTTTGGGCACTAATCTCAAACCATGGAATAAGTATGTTTTAAAAATGTAAGATCTAGTATATTTTTGTGATTATTATTGAGCGCCGATGTGGGGATGCGAGTTTTAGATTAACTCATGTCTCCATGAAAACAATGTAATCATCATGGGTAGAAAAGGGTCCTACTTTTAGATGAACCTTTTCGCAGTTTACTAGTGGATCCATTAGGCATTTCAGGTCCTATACTTTGGCAGGTTTAGGATTGTCCTTGACAATGTGAGGTAAAACTCTTTATCATCACTATAACTATGAAATGATGGTTATCGGTTCGAGAACTCCCACAGTAGTACTTGCATGGTTCCTCAAGAGGTTCTACTTAGTATGAGACTTCATTTATGCATTGCATGAATAGACTTTGAGAGGAAGCATAATATATTTTCTTTATTATTATGGTTATGAGGTTATGTCACATTATTTTGTATGTAAACGTACATTTTAGTGTTAATGGTATCTTTGCATATAAAGAGTTGAAAACCATGTTTTAAACAATTTTTCATTATATTGTACAAGTCTTCAAGCTACTATATATTTAAATGAGTACTAATAATGATTAAGTTAATCATGAGATAAGAAGAGCCGAGGTAAGTGTTCTTTTCTTACTCCTTTACAAGCCTATGTTGTTTTGGCTTCCAACTCGTATATTTGTACATTCAATGTACTAATGCCAGTTGACCTGAATAGTATGATGATGCAGACACATGTAACTAGGATCGACATTCCATCACACCTTTAATGTAAGCACCTCAGAGCCTCCTTTTATTAAAGTGGACATCTTCACCTTTTAGTTATTTTCTAACAGTTTTTGGTTGTTAGGATTATTGGGGGTCTTGTCCAAACATCCATTTATAATTTAAAGTATTCACAGACAAATAGAGTTAGTTCTATAGTCTTTTCATATCTTTTGCGAACAATAAGACTTGAGTTGCCATTTTGGGCTATGTATTATTTAAAAGTTATTTCTTGAGTTAAGTCCTAGGGTGTAGGCTCGGGGAGAAACAAAAATAACTTATTTTCAAGGTCAAACGAGCCCCAGAGCAGCAAAACCTCCATTTTACCGATACTACTAAATGACTCCTTTATTGTTGAAGAAAGTAATAAGTGTTATCTATTGATTTGTAATGTTACGATAAACACATGTCATTCATATAGTGTTTTGGTGTAAGCACTCAATGCTATAATTTTCTAGTACAATTTGGTTTTACATCAAGAGTTGCAAATAAAGATAGCAAAGCAAATAACATCTACAAATTGAGCACCTTTTCTTTTACTGTTAGAGTTGTGACATGCTAATTGAATACGGTGAAGAATATTTGTGTGTTGTTCGTGGAACGTATACTCGGACCTTACTAATGGTATTCTTGTTTATTTTCTAAAGATTATCATGCCTTTAGATGAACAAAGACTACGTTTACCTTCTCTTGATCAACTAAGCAACCTTCCCCTTCATTTAAATGATGCAATTCTAAATAAGTTGTCTTGCTGAGATGTTGTAAGAACTAGTACACTTTCTGTGGATTGACAACATACTTGCTGTAGAATTCCAGAGGTGAAATTTGATCAAAAGGTGTGGGAAACACCAGAGGACTTGACATTTTCTACCATTGGATTTATTTCTTGTTTCTTCAGGTTTCATATAGGAATAACATTGAAAATTACCCTTGACATTAGTAGTCTAATAACATTACTTTCAACGTTATTCTTATATTAAACCTGAGGAACCAATCAAGAATGGGAATAAATCCAATGGTAGAAGATGTCATGTCCTCTACTGTTTCACAGACCGTCTGATCAAATTTCACCCGGCGAATTCTATGGCAAGTATATTGCCAATCCTTAGAAAGTTACTAGTTCTTATAACATTTTGAAAAAGACAACCTATGTCGTCGAATGAATGAATGTCAAGGTCAATTAGGTGAAGGTTATAAAATTAGTCTTTGTTCATATGTAGACAATTTGTAAGGTATGTAAGTGTTTCATACTGATGAATTCGTTCAACCAAATCTCAATAACGAGTTTCATGAGTTAATTTCGTCTATGATAATCCATGTATTGAGATTTTTTATAAGGTCTTGAAATTTCTTCGTAAATCTTGATTATTAAGATTTTGATAGTTTTTTAAGATGAATAGGAGTTTGAGGGTTGTTGATGAGTGGATTTTTATTTACTAATGTCGGGTGTTCGAAATTGGTAGAGTTTGGAAGAAATCATTCAATTCTAGGTGAATTACGGCCTAAAATTGAAGAAGAAAATTTGTTGGAAAAAGTTTGAGCAGGATCTGGCACGCTGCGCCAACACGCACAAGGAAATATGGTATGTAGTTTATGGGCTACACCCCGCTCCACTCAGTTCTCTAGGATTGCCTGTCCACCTATTGTTATGTCAGTTATCCCGCCTGAGTTCTTTGAAAGTATATCTTTACTCTTTTCAGATTCTAACTCCTCTAAACTACATCTAAACATCAAGAGATTATTCATAACATGAATCATAACCATTGAATTCATAATTTAAATTCAAGGTACAGTTAAGTGTAAAGTTTTAAGAGTTGTTTTCAGAGAATTCGAGAATTCTTTTACAATCTTTTAAAACATGTTTAAGACTTAAGTACTTGAGTATGAGGATGGTGAGATTAGAGTTTCATTTTTTACAAAAGGGATAATGCACAAGTACCCCCTAAACCTATGCCCGAAATTTCAGAGACACACTTATACTATAGTAAGATCCCATTACCCCCCTGAATAAATTTTATTAATAATTTTCTACCCCTTTTTGGCCTACGTGGCACTATCTTGTAGGCCAAGCGTTGGTTGACTTTTATTTTCAAGCTAGTGCCACGTAAGCCAAAAAAAAGTTAGAAAATTACTTATAATATAAGTTTAGGGGGGTAATAGGACCTTAGTATAGTATAAGTGTGTCTCTGGGATTTAAAGTATAGGTTGAGGGGGTACTTCTGCATTTTCCAATTTCAAAATTAATATATGCGAACTAAGTATTCCCAAAAGAAAATGTTGTTACATTTAAAATGATGAGGAAACTTTGATTTCCAAATGCGTACATGAGGAGTTTTGAGTATATTCTCTTTTAAGAGAATATTTTGAGTAATAATCTCAAAGCTGAGGATGTGGAAATTCTTTTAGACATATGAGTTGTGTATATCTTGGAGTAGTATTGAGCTTCGATATGGGGACGAATTAAAAAAACTCAAAGTCCTTATAAAACATGTAATCGATATGGGTAGAAAAGGGTCATGCTTTTTACATGATTCCTAATTACTTTTTGAGCATAGCTTAATGGATCAACTTAGTTGAGGATGTCTTGTACTCCGGCAAGGTATAGGACAGTTTTGGAAGCGTGGGCAAATGTAGTATCATCACATAGCTCATAGTGATCCTTGTCGGTTAGAGAATCTCCAAAATTGAGTTATATTGTATCTTTACATACAAACTAAATTATAATTGTACTTTAAGGAAAATACATAAAAGAAACCCTTAACTTGGTTGAATAACTTACCTAAGAACTTAAACTACACAGGCGTTTTAATACCCTCCCTTACACATCTTTGAAGTAAATTCAAAACAATCGTGATATTATTATATATACCACTATCATTCGCCACATCATAGCCATGTAAGTACCAGAACATAGCCATGCCAGCACCACGACATACCCATGTCAGCACCACATCATTAATTATTTTTTATTATCTATTTTTCACAATTTTTTGTTTACCACTTTTTAAAGTTAATTTACACTAAGTAATTAATTACATATGCATTTTCTAAAATTTAAATTTAAAATGTGGATCCATTTTTTCGCCCATACACAGCCCCACCCACCCTGTTTTTATTTTCCCTCATACCCAACACCCACTCACCCCTTTCACTTATTTCTTCTTCCTTCTTCGTCACCATCTCTATCTCTTAATTGTTCATTTTTTCCTCTTCATAATTTTTAATGAGCTCCACCACATCTCATGTTTCTCTTCCTTTCTTCATATTATTCAGTGAACAAACAAGCTGATTGAGCTTCGATGAAGAAAAAATTTATAGGTGTGAAATCCACATCATAAAATAAAACAACACAAGGAATTCCAATGATGTAGATTTTAACGCTCGTATTCTTATCTATGGAGCCTATTGGTCACCACATCCAAAACAACCCATTTTAGAGGTAAAATGAGCCCCAAAGCAGGTAAATCCCCCATTTTACCGATTTTCATGTGCTATAGTCCACCATCATTTTTGGTAATGCAGAATTCCGAGATTATTTTTGGAAAAAATTTAGACAAACGTTTGTTAACACCTTATGCGTCGTGTTTGAGAAATAGACCTAATCGACATGATGATACTGAGAATGATCCTGCATTACAATCATTATCAATCTTCAACCAACCAGGTAACACTTCAAAAAAGTATGCATTGCGCAAACTTACCGACAAGGATAAAAAATCTGCAGAGCTTCATGTCTTGTTGAATTGTCCAGAAGTCCAACCCTCCTTAGAGTAAGACATTTAAATATGTAAAAAACATATATTCAACTACGATTTTATCAAGGAAACTAATTGTATTTTGAATGTGATTCTATAGTTATTTTGTGAGCCAATATGGTCATGGTCAAGTGTTTCCATTATTTATACAGTGGTATACTAATTGCATTAGTGTTGTAATATATACACCTATTCACATATTAGTTTACTCCTCTTTTTCCTAACATATCATTTAATTAACTAACTATATAAAGGTCTACCATTCTGAAAATGCCGCCACATTTAATCAATTTTTTAAGGATACCTTTTGGGACAGATTACTGGTCACACAATGTCCCAATATATCTCGAATGGATTTTAATTTTCCACTGAGAAATACTCAAAGAATAAGAAAACCAATAATATTTGTGTTTGGGTTAAAGGTGATGATGGAAATCAAAACGAGAATGTTCATTATTTTGGCATCCTACAGGAGATTATAGAGTTGTAGTATTTGGGTTGGCCAATCAAAAAAGTACTACTTTTCCTATGCAAGTGGTTTGATCCAACTTCAGGGTGTACGAGGCTGCATAATATCATTGAATTCAAGCACACTAGGAAGTATGAGACTTATGGTCCTTTTATTATTGCACAGAATGCTAAGCACATGTAGTATACTCCTTATCCGTTGCATATGGACAAGTATGATTGGTGGGTTGTAATAATAAAAAAACCAATGGGGCAAGTGGAATTTGAGAATGAATTGGATGTTGCATATCAAAATAAAATATAAAGTGTTCATCAAGTTGTGGATGCCGAGTTTGAAATTAATTTGTAGCATCCTGATCAGATTTTAGAAAAAGTTGATAGAGAAGAATTAGATATGCCAACAAATATGGGGGAGGATGAGGAGGAATCTTTTGAAGAAGATGAATAGATAGATGAGGAGGAAACATCCTAAGATGATGCAAATGAATGGCATAGATGATGAAAAAATATCCGAAGATGATGAATAACAATATTAAGACCATTGTTATGAGAAGGTCCATTGGGGTGGGGATATCTGATGAGCGCTCTATAGTGAATATTTCAAAACGAGCCTCAATTTTACTACTCACTCTGCACACCAGGCACATAATACCTCTACTCATGTGGCTCCACAATCTGGTTATACTATGTGTAAACATACTGTGTTACCTAGATAAGGCACCAAACATTGCAGGGCTATTCACATATTGGTCGTGAGTCTACCATACCATTAACTAGTGCTAGTCAGTGCAATAATATCAATACTAATATTGGATCAATTGGATTTTCAAATCTTCATTTTGAATCCAATGGCTCGGAGCCTATTACTCCCACCACCCAGCATTCAGATGCAACTGGTCCTCAGCCAGGCGATAGAAAAAATTTACGGAGACTTTTCATCGAGCCGTTAGGATACAAGTATGATTTATTATGTTTTTGATTTGTCTTTTTATATTTTAATTAATTGATTGATTATTTTCTGTTTACCATTCTTTGTCAATGACTCATATTTCAGCTTACGTCCGGATGTGGGTATGTCAGATTATTTTAAAGTGCATCGTTACTCATTATAATGGTGTGTACCCAACTTGTGGTTTGATTCCAATTTACAACAGGGGTCATATGTTCATTGAATTTAAGGTAAGAATGTGTATCTATTAAATTCACGTCATATACATTTAAATTTGCTATTTATTTGAAAAATAAATATTTAGTCATTTTTCATTACAGAAGTATTATGTATGGTCTCCCGAACATGAGGAAGAAATTCAAGAAAACATCAAGGTTAAATCTTCAAAGTTGCTTTCTACCACATTTAGTGAATATCGGAAAAAAATAGAATTCCTATGTTTATGGTACAACCTCGATGGGATCTGTTACTGGAACATTCTGGTACTGATGAAAAATTTTGAAAAGAGGAGAGAGATTGAGAAGATGGCTAGCGCATCAGAAAAGGGAGGCTCTTTGAACACCGGTGGAGCTATTATCCTAGTTACTAGGACGGAAAGAATCGTATACTTTCTTAATTTTGAAAAATATTTCTTTTTCTTTTTTGATAAGTAGTTTTTTGAGATTAACTTATACTTGTATTATTTGCAGGAAAAAGAGTTGGGTAGGCCGCTAGCTATAGAAGAGATGTTCAAGGTTACTCATGTCAAGAAGAGTACGAACCCTAGGGAAGCAGAAAGATGAATTGAGCCACGTGATCAAGACACATATGTAAGAACTCTATTCAAGTTATTCCTTTTTTCTCTTTCTTGTAAATATTACATTCTTATTTGTAGATATTTAAATATCAGGATAGATTTATACGAATGTCTCAGGAATATCGTAGTACTCTACCTCTTGAGAGGTGTGACAGATCATTCACACAAGAAGAAAATGATAATCTTTGGAAACAAAGTGCATGTGAACCGATTAGAGGTTCAATCTATGGCTATCAAGAAAGGACATATCAAAAGAAGCAGGCTAGGTATTGTTGTTCATCATCCTGTAGCTTTGATGGTGGGGATAAAGAGACAATATCTGCAATAGAGGGTAAGATAGATTTTCTAAATGCCGAGCTTGCTCTTGTAGCCGCCAGAGAGAAGAAGAGAGAGGTGGAGATTGCGGCATCAAAGGAAGCAGAGAACAAGAGGTATGAAGCGCTTCAGGCCCAACTACCTTTTCTTTTTAAATTAGGAAATATTCTTCCTCCATGTTCGGCAAGCAGTGATGATGGAGCTGATCAGGAGGGTGACGATAATGATAAGGGTTATAAGGAGTAGTTGTATTGGTTTGACATTTTAGACTTTTATATTTTTGGAATTGTTTGATTGTATTTTAGTTTATTTTGAAGTTAGATGAAGTTTATTTTTGAATGGTTTAATGTATATGTTTAAAAAAAAATTTTGGTGATGAAGTTTATTTTAAAATAGCCCAGTTGGAATTATTTGAGTTGGATGAAGATAATTTTGGAATAGCTTATTTGGAATTCTTTGGGTTCTTTTGATATAAATATACAGGTGGGATACTAAAATTACAGCTCAATGATGCCAGTTTTTTAGTAGAAATACCGACCTCCAGAGGTCGGAATCTAAAAATAAGAAATAAAAATACTGACCTCTGGAAGTCGGAATCTAAAAAAAGGAAATAAAAGTACCGACCTTAAAGGTCGGAATCTCAAAAATAATAAATAAAAATACCAACCTTTAGAGGTTGGAATCTAAAAAATAAGAAATAAAAATGCCGACTTCTAGAGGTCGGAATCTAAAAAATAAGAAACAGAAATACCGAACATCGGAGGTCAGAATCAAAAAAATAAGAAATAGAAATACTGACCTCCAGAGGTCGGTATCTAAAAAAAAAAATGAAAATACTACCGACGTCCGGATGTCGCAATCTCAAAAACAAGAAATAAAAATACCGACCTCAGGAGGCCGATATTCTAAAATTTGAGAATTAAATATGCTGACCTCCGGAAGAAGGAAATAATAAAAATAAAAAATAAACATATATATTAAAGTGACATTCGAAAGTCGGAAAATTAAATAATGAATTTTACCAACTTAAATTGAAACTGACCTCGAGAGGTTATTAAATACCAACCACCAGAGGACGGAATTGAATAGCGACCAAGCTTTTTCTGGCTTAAGCTGGAAAGTCGGTTTCTGGTAAGTATTTCAGGAATACCGACCTCTGGAGGTCAGTATTTTTAAGTAGGTATTCGCAGTTTCTTTAGTAGTGTTTGAATACATGATTAAATCGTTAATAACATAATGTGGTAGCCAATTTCTACAAAAATGGGTTGTCAAACTCTAACAAACTTATACCAAACTTTGACTACCTACTTCCACAAATGTGGCTACAAATTTTAAAATTTGTGGCTAGTAATTTCAACAAGTATGACTACCAAATTAATTGCTGCCAAGATTTTATTTCCACAAATGTCTCCCTTAATTTTGACCTTTCTTATTTACTACAAGGCTTGATCTCAATCTTTCAAAATCTTCAAACTTGAGAGGCTTTATAAAGATATCCGCAACTTCATCATGAGACTTCACATACTTGAGCTCTAACTCTTTCTTGGCAATGCATTCTCGGATAAAGTGATACCTTGTGTCTATGTGCTTGCTTTGATCATGATACACATTATTATTTGCAAGTGCTTGTGTAAATTTGTTATCAATACAAACTATTGTGGAAAATTTCGTTCCTTCAGAAATCTTCTCAACAAAATAGCATGACACGTACATGATGTCGCTGCCACATATTCAGATTAACATGTCGAGAGAGTAACAATTGATTATTCCTTTGAACTCCAAGAAATAACACAATCACCCTACAAAAACACAAAACAATATGTGTTTTTTCTATCATCAACATTTCCCTCATAATCACTATCACAATATCCTACAAGATTAAAATCATCAGTAGAAGAATAAAATAGCCCAAAGTCGATTGTACCTTTAAGGTAGAAAAGAATTCTTTTAGCGAACTTCAAGTTAGTGGAAGTAGGATCTTCCATGAAGTGACTTACTACTCCAATGGCAAAGAAGATATCTTGTCTCGTAGATGTAAAGTACCTCAGACATCCTACGAGAATTTTGAACAAAGTTGAATCCACTTTTTCTCCATCTTCAAACTTCGACAATTTTGTTCCACTTTCCAATGAGTTAATTTTTTTATAGCTTTCTTGAGATATGAAGATGTCTTCCTCCATTTTCTTCACTTCTAGGCCCAAGTAATATGACATGAGCCCTATGTCTATCATCTAAAACTCAAGGACATAGCTTTCTTGAAAGCTTCAAATAAAATTGGGTTGTTACCCATTATAGTGAGATCATCAACATAAAGACACACAAGTAGAATATTTCCATTAGTATGAACTTTAATGTAAACAACATATTCATGAAGATAACGAGTAAATTGGCTTGAAAGTATTTGTCAATGCGACTATTCAAAGCTTGTGGAATTGCTTCAACCCATATAAGGTTTTCTTCAACCTCAACACCTTATCTTCATGATTTTTCAACCATTAAACCCAATGGTTGCTCAACATAGACTTCTTCTTCAATATATTCATTCAAGAATGCCGATTTGACATCTAGTTGATGGATCTTCCATTTCATTTGTGCCGCTAAAGTGATAGGTGAATTGTCTCCATGCGGGCAACAGGCGCATAGACTTCATCATAATCGATGTCATGTCTTTGTTTGTAGACTTTAGCCACAAGTCTTTCCTTGAATCATTATAACTTTCCATGGGAATTTTTCTTCGTCGTGTATACTCATTTGTCTCCAATGGCTTGATGGTCATTGGGAAGAGTTGTCAACTCCAAAGTGTTGTTATTCTCTATTGAGTGGACAGCGTCCTTCATGGCTTGTCTTAACCTTTTGTCAGTAACAGTTTCATCAAAATTCATTGGTTCACTATCAACAAAGAGACAACACAAAAAATTAAAATTAGTAATTACTTTTATGTCTTCATAGGGTTCTTGAATCCTCCCCATCCTATATGGTCTTTCACCTGAACTCTCTTGAGAAGATAGAGATCAACATTTGCTGGTGAAGGATGTGGGGTCGCATTCAGTGCATATGCCATGGTTGCTTCTTCATCTCCGAAGTATGGAAGAAAATCATATGTTCTTTCTTACAGAGTCTCCCAATTCCATGATGTTTCTTCATTAAATTCAATATTACGACTCACCACCACCTTGTTATTGCGTGGATTGCACAATTTTTAGCCTTTTAAATTCGTTTCATAGCCAACAAACACATACTTCACACTTCGATTGTCAAGTTTAGCTCTCCCTTGATCTGGAACATGAGCATATGCTATGCTCCCAAAGATACTCAAATGCTAGACACTTGGTTTTCTTCCACTCCATGCTTCTTGAGGTATTTGATCTCATACATTTTTAGTTGGAGAACTACTGCTCAAATAAATTGCACAAGAAATAGCCTCGGCCCAAAATTCTTTTTGTAGATGTTTAGCTTTCAACATACATCTAGCCATATTAAGAATTTTTCTATTCTTTCTTAGTGCAACTCCATTTTGTTGGGGAGACTAAGGTACCATTAGAGGCGACAAATTCAATGAGATCAGTGTGTACAAGTTGAAGTGGCTTACTTGTTCTTAATGTAGTCTTCTCTTGAAAACTCCTCATTGCGTGTTCTCCTAGAAGACATGATTCACATAATTTATTTGGGTAGTTTATTGACGGTATCCCAACAACTATTATCTTGTCTTCCGTTGATTTGCGAGCTTCAAAGTTCAAGTGTCCAAATCTCATATGCCAAAACCATGAGTAATCTTGCACATTGACCTTCAAACACTTTGCATCGATAGTTTTAAGATACAAAGAAATTAACCTATTCTTTGTATTATGAACTTTAGAAATTAAGTTGTTACTTAAATCTCCAAGACAAAGATGCATATTTTTCATAAAAATATCGTATCCTTTTTCAAGAAGTTGACCCAACATCAAAATGTTACTTTTAAATTTTGGCACATAATAAACATTGTTTATCAATTTATGGCCACCATCTTTACAAAATATCAAAATCGCACCTATCCCTTCAATTTGGATATTCGAGCACTACACCATTTTAGGCCTATGGCCACACTAAATCTGAGTAATGCTTGAAAAGTGTTGCCTAAAAAATTTGTGGGAACACTTTTAAAATGTAGCCTAAATTTTTATGTTCAGGCAACAATAATATTGGCACACTTGTAAAGTGTACCCTTTAATGGTATAGGTTACACTTTTTAAGTGTTGTCATATTATGAAATTAATGGCAACAATTATTTATATATATGGCCACACTTTTAAAGGGTCCTATTTTTATAATTGTAAATACAACACTTTAGAAGTGTGGCCTAAAAAATATTTCACCAAAATATTATATTCCCTCCAACATTTCTTGTCTCCCTCCAATTTTTATTGGCCAAAACAATAATTGTTAAAATATTAGGAAAAACAAATTGGGGCTTAGAGAGGAAGCTGAGCTGAAAAATCCACACGATTTTTACGCTCAAGAAAATACGCCCCAGAATATAGCTGAAAATCCACTGTATTCCACTGAAAGAGAAATGGGTATATTCAAATCATAAATTCGCAATAGGCGTTTTCCAGAAGGTTGTATAGCAGAGACACGAGTGGGAATAGATTGCATGAATTTATTCTCACAATATCTGCATTGGGGTGTGCATACATGTTTTAATAGGAGAGCGCGAAACAATGATGAATGTGACCCAAGTGACGCAGAACCTGTGAGTTTGTTTTCCAACAAAGGAGTTCCTTTAGGAGCAAAGAAAACTGATCCAATCATTTTAGATGACAAGTCACTAAGTCAGGCACATGCATACTTATTGGGAAATTGTGACGATCTTTTAGAATATATTAGGTACCTTAATTTGAATATAGCATTCCTTTTGTATAATTAGTTTTTATCTTATTTAATTTATTATTTTAACAAATATAGTAAATGTTTTGTAGAGAGCATGAGCAAGAGGTTGATAATCAGTCACGAAGATCTAAATGGAGCAAAGCCAAGAATCATTGTCAAAACTTCTCTCAATGGTTTGAAACTCGTGCTTTTCAAGAGGATGTGCCTTATTTGATAAAACAATTGTCTAGAGGACCAAATTCTGTTGCAAAAAGATATTCTGGGTATCTCATAAATGGATATAGATTCCATGTTAGGCAGCGTGATGCAAGGCGTAAAACACAAAATAGTGGTGTTACACTAATTTCCTCAACTACAAGCTTTGCAAGCTCAAAGGATAAAAATTCGATTGCCGCAGATTTGACTTATTATGGTAGAATAGTTGATATTGTTGAATTAAACTATTACAGCCATTTTAAGGTTGTTTTATTTATGTGTGATTGGTATGAGGTTGAAAAAGATGTTTATGGCCTTACTTATGTCTATTTTAACAAGAAATGCTCTCAGGAAGAGCCTTTTGTGCTTGTATCTCAAGTACACCAATGCTTCTATGTGCAAGATCCATATGATCAAGATAAACATTATGTTATGAAGACTGTTCCAAGAGACTTGGTTAACATGGGTGATGAAGTTGAATCTAATCTCCCACAAAGTTATGAAAATGAGCCATCTGAACATTCGAAGGGTCCATCTATACCAAAAGATAATGGGGAAGTACTCTTAACAAGGACTGATTTACCAGAAACAATCATTGATGTGCCTGTGGAGGAATTTGTCAATCAACAACTTGAAGTCGAGTATGAAGAGGAGTTTGAAGATGAGTTCGAAGATGAGTCTGAAAATGAGTATGAAGATGAGTTTTCAGATGCGTTTGAAGATGAGTCTGAAAATGAGTATGAAGATGAGTCTGATGATGAAGTCGAGTCTGAAGAAGAGTTTGAATAAGACACACCATGAGTTTCATTATTGTTGTGATGATCATATAGTGCTCACTCACTGTTTTTGTAATATAATAGTTTTTTTGGTAAAATACATTAATATATCTAATCTGTGGAATGTAATATGTTGCCTTCTTATATGATTAATATTTTATTGAGGAACCTATACTTCTAGCTGATTTTTGCTTGAGTTGGTTGTTTGTTATTTATATACTTTCTGGTTTCATTTTATTATCAGGCAGTTGGCATTAGAGGCATTCAACTCTGTAGTTTGAAGTTGCTTCTGGTTTGGTCGTTGTCCCGAGTTTGTCGCTCCGAGAGAGGTACAACTCTTTACCTTTTATTAATTTAAGTAATAAGAAGCTCTCCAGTTTTTAATATGGATGCAGCCAACGGCCTCTGTTAAGGGAAGAACCCCACCCAGGATTGGAAGCATTGGGCATGTGACGTGAATAGCTAACAACTTGTTCTACTAGGGAACAATAATAATGGCATACAGTCGCGTCTACAGTTGTTTGAAATATTTTGTTTCATATGTTATCAATTTTTTCTGTTTGTTCATGTAGTTCTTCCAATTTGAATCCGTCTTGTTTTACTGTGGTATTCAGCTACACAAGGCACAAGGATGTTTGCACTTCGAGTAGCTAATACTAATGTGTTCTGCATTTTCATCAAGTGGGGAAATCAGGGGAAGTAATGAGAAGCATGACACTATTGAATAGGGATAGAGGGAGTGAGAGTTTTCACAAGACACAAGTGACTTCTCTATGCATATTTCATTGGTCATCGCAGAAGTTGCTCTACTCATACTACCCGGTAGTGTATTAGATGTTCAATCAACTACTCCTCAATACCTAACTAGTTGGGATTAATTATATGAATCCTCAATATTCATTCTGCTTTATTAGAGCTCATTTCATTACAATATTGAGTTATGCCTTACAAAAAAGTCACTAAATCCCACATGCACATTGTTATCTAAGTCTATATGCAGACTAATGAGTCTTATGACAAATACCAAACTTAATTAAAGTGTATCAACAATTAATCTTTATTTCAGTTAGTTGGTATTGCATATATGAATCCTTTATATGAGAGATCCTGACTCTGTGTGTATGATTTTATGTCTACTTCCTCTTTTAGCACCTTTACTCATTATAGTGTTGCACCTAGATTGTTGTATGTATGTGTGTTTGACTTATTATGTGATTTTAAATGAGTTCTGTAATTACATTACTGTTTTGTATAAGTTATGCAATATTATACAGTACTTTAATGTATAAATTCAGGAAATTTTTGAAGTTCTGGAAATTATAGAAATTCTGAAAATTTTAGAAAGTCAAATGTTGCAATCTACTATAATAAGCTATCCATCTGTGAACCTTATATCAAAATTACATTGCTGCTACTTGTTTCACTTAAACAATCTTATTATTTTGTAGGTTTACTTACTATTGGGAAACAAATTGAAGAGATTTAAACAAAGCAAAAACAATGAATCAATCAACAATGCTAAAGAAAAAGGGTTTGAATGAAAACAAATCTCAAAGTCCATTGAAGAATCTGGATGTTGATATGCAATACCGATCAAGTGCTGAATTGGCCAACCAATTCAAGATTAAGAGAGAACAACTTGCAAATGAACGCAATGATAAAGGTAAGAAAGATAAGTCACCAATATCACATAAAAGAAAGAATTTTGAGGATTTCATTCCACTACAAGGAAAGAGTAAATTGCTTGGGCACAAATCAGTCATTCAATCGTCTTCAAGGGAAGAGCTTAGAACCTCACGTATGATTGCAGGGAAAGGACAAACTAAACAGAGGTTATTTCAATTTGAATAGTCCATTCAAGATAATGGAACTAAACTTCCTATGAATAATTCTAGGTTTCATACGTCATTCAATAAAGATGTTACTGCTTCAGCACATGCGACTTGAACAACACTAGGTAATGGAGAGGCACGACATGATATTCTTGATCTACCGAATTGCAAACAGGTAAAGAGAAAGCCGGTCATACCAGCTAGTACTCTTGATCAGTTTCTAAAAGATCAAGGGATACACAAAGATGATGAAACAAAACGTGACAACAACACAACAAGTGCTGTCGAATTTAGGCATACTCCTATTATTAATGAACACAACAAAGGATTGGATGATCGTGTGGAACAAGAAGAGGAAATTGACATTGATTGTAGTACAAAAGGTATGTTTTAAACCTTGTAAGATTTAGAACTCATTATAAAAGAAATATCTTATTTCATGTCTGTTACATCAATCTAGAAATGTCGAAGCCAAAAAAAGTTCGAGGACATACAACATGTAAGGATATTCATGCAAGAAATTTGGAAGAAAGAAAGGAGGTGACATTTGATAAAGGACAAGCGGTGGGACCAACTAATAAGATAGTGTCACAATTAAGCAACTTTATAGGAACAATTGCAAGGAATCCTAGATTCATCAGCTTGATGTACACTAGTTGGCATGTGGTGCCAAAGGATACTAAAAAGCGCATGTGGGAATACGTCAATGTAAAAACAACCACTCTTGAGAATTCATATTTTATTTTACTTACTGAAACTAAATATATTTTATTTTGCATAGTCCAAATTTCTACTTCCAGTAGAAGGAAAGAAGTGGGTGATGACTGGTCTTCGTGATGCTTGGAGGCGACACAAGCAAAAAATTAAAAAGAATTTTTTTGATAAAAACAGTACCCTTGAGGATATGCTAGCAAAATGTCCTGATGGCATTCCACATAATCAATTCCGCCAGTTGATCGAGTATTGGAAACACCCAACTGTTCAAGTAAGGTTAAAATGGTGCATTTCCACTCATCGACTAATTCTGTGTCATATCTATTCTTTTTATACATATCAATTCAATTATCTCTTTGTTTTTAACAATAGGCTATATGCGAGATGAATTCTCAAAACAGGAAAAAACAAAAGTGGAGGCATCGAATGGGACCTATTAATTTTGCTAGAGTACGCGTGGCATTGGTAATACTTAGCTGACATTTCATACAAAATTTGATTTTCATTTTTTTGTACTTTATAAGAACTTACTGATTTTTTAAAATTTCTTTTGATATAATCTGTAGCGTGCAGCCAAAGACAACAACGAAGAACCATCAAAGCCTGAAATATTTATTGCAACTCGTACCAAGACGGGAAAGGAAATCCAGGCTGATACCCAAGTTGCAATAGTAAGTTTTTCAAAGAGGATTATTAGTGAACTTTATTCAGACTTAACATTTATATTGTGGGGAGTTTGACTACATTAAATTTTAATCACGTATGCCTTCTTCTTCTTCTTCTTCTTGTGCAAGTTCGAGGAGATATCAATTATTTGTCGACATTGTTTAATTATTTTTTACGAAAAGTTTTCATAATGTTTTAATGATCGCTATCATAGGATTGGAAATGAAATAGTACTTACTATTCACTATGGATGCCAATTTTATTCAATAGGCTGAACTTCAAAATCGCCAAAATTCTGGGGAAACAACTGATGATGCATTTAGGGCAGTGTATGGAAAGGAGCAGCTTGGTCGAGTTAGGTGCTATGGTAGATCAGTGACAACAAGTTCTTTGAAGAAAGATGAGGAAATTAACAATCTAAAACAAAAGCATGCCGATGAAATCACTTCTCTAAAGGAAGAATTGAGAGAAGAAATGCGACATTTATTCACTCAATTGCTGCAAAACAACCCTGGATTGAATTTTCATGATATACCAGGGTGTGTTGGATCTGACCTTGCTTCACCTATGATGCAAGTAGTGCACAAGCTGTAAAAGGCACAAATCTTCCATATTCTTCGGATTCAGCTCACGATTCGGTTCTTCAAAAGGTATTTTGTATTTCAAATTCTCTGTTAATAGTGTCAATATTGTTTTTCTTCTAGTTTCGTTGGTGTTCTTGGTAATGAAATTCAAAACTTATTTTTACTTGTCTATGTTTAGTCCAAAAATTTATAACTATTAAGAATGTTTTTGTTTTTGGTTTAAGCATTCGAATCGTTAGTTGAATAACTGTTCTTTTAGTATTGTGCAATTGAGGAGTCTGTGGCTAACACATTATTTTTTATGGCAGATGCCAATGGTGTTCAATGAAAAAATGATGACACTATTTTCTACCTTTAGCTTCTGAATCCAACTCGTTGTAAAGGATATTGTAGCTGGTATTTTAATGGTCTGTGTGCACCATTAGGAAGCTATTGCTATTTTATTAATATTGGTGTTTGTTAGCTAGGTGGTTGTGGCTGTTAGTATTAATGTGCTGCAGCCTGTGATTAAAATGTCTACATGCTAGACAATTATAATACTATTGTTATTAGTATAGAGTTTAATGGTTTGCAAACCTTTACCATTGTAGGGTAGAGAAACCATCTAGAGCTTGACCATTAATAGAAGATCTTGTGGGTAGATTGATTATGTTTGATAGATAATTAATGGTTACTTCTCTGAACTTCATGACAAACCTGCAGGACGGACCGTCATAGACTCGACAGACCGTCGTGGACTCCGTACCCCACACTTAGACTTCCCCATCTTCCTTCAGCAGCTGCACTACGTTGCCACCTACGAACCATCATAGACACGACGGTCCGTCGAGGGTCTTCGTTCCAAAACACTTAAACTCTGGGAATAATGGTACTGGGATTACTTCTCTGAACTTCATGACGAACCTGCAGGACGGACCGTCACAGACTCGACGGACCGTCGTGGACTCCGTAACCCCACACTTAGTTAGACTTCCCCATCTTCCTTCAGCAGCTGCACTATGTTGCAGTTCTTTGAAAATATCATGTCATGTTGTCATGTATTGATTTTTGTGGACACTTCTAAACTATGTTATGAACCTTGTTTCCAGCGGTCATCACTGGTTTGTTTGAACTACTTGTGTGTAATTTTTACATTGAAGTTTACAACAGAAGACTGAACAAGTTAAACTTTTGAAGTTTAATTTTTGAGAGCCAACAATAGAAGACTGCACAAATGTTGTAGTCCTTATAATGTGTAATTTTTACATTGAAATTGTATTTAGATTTTGATTGGTTGTCGTACAGTGAATTCTCTCTGATTATGAACTTCCACAATTAATTCACAAACTTATAATTTTATTTTAAATGTGCAGGAAAATGCAGGTAATTGAATTTGAATTTGGCTAGAAGTAAACTCAATCCATTGTGGCAAAAGATGAAGAAATTTTTGTATTGTTGTCATATACGTTTGAATGACACTTTTGCGTTTTTGGAACTTGTTGATATTAGAGATCTTTAAGCAATCACTTTCTATGTTTTGGTTTTACATGAAATATTTCTCGAAGTTTATTTGAAATATTTAGCTTCAATTTAATGATTAATTAGTTCATTTTGTGTTTTAGGTCACTTGTATGTAAGGAAATATATTATATATATTTGTGCTACATGTAGGCTTATAATTGTTGAAGTTACACTTTGTAAGTGTTGCTCTAGGTAGATAAAAAGTTACACTTTGAAAGTGTTGCTCTAGGTATATATAAAGTTACACTTTGCAAGTATTGCTTTAGGTAGATATAAACTTACACTTTGTAAGTGTTGCTCTAGATGAGATATAAAATCAACACTTTATAAGTGTTGCTATAGATGAGATATAAAGTAACAATTTATAAGTGTTGCTATAGCTGACAAATAAAGTAACACCTTATATGTGTTGCAATAGATGAGATATAAAGTAACACTTTATAAATGTTGCAATAGATGACCAATAAAAGGCAACACTTTTTAAGTGTGACCAATAAATCTGAAAAGGCAATGCTTTTAAGTGTAGTCTAACAAAAAATAGGTGTTGCTAATGCACGTCTTCAAAGCGTGCCCTTATACCTATTTGGCTACGCTTTATAAGTGTTGCCAAAGATGGCAACCTTGAAAAAGTGTTGCCTAATGTCAAAGGTTACG
Source organism: Solanum pennellii (assembly GCF_001406875.1). Classification (NCBI taxonomy): domain Eukaryota; kingdom Viridiplantae; phylum Streptophyta; class Magnoliopsida; order Solanales; family Solanaceae; genus Solanum; species Solanum pennellii. The sequence goes on along the minus strand of NC_028637.1, from coordinate 12,057,251 downwards.
CTTCTTTTGGGCAGCCCCTAAAAAGTGTTGCTGAATGTCCAAACGTGTAGCCTTTTATCAAAGGCCACACTTTTTGCTAGTTTAGGCTACACTTACGTGGTGTTGCTGTAGGACGAAAATGGTGTAGTGGAGGTATCTAAAAAAGACACATTACCTTTCACCGTCTTCTTTATCCCTGAAAAATTTATCTTTGTCACAACATATATGATTGCTTGCTCCATTGTCAAGATAACATGAGCTGCAATCATCTCTATCTTGTTCTTTGAGTGCTAATAACAATGTTGACTCATCTTCATCTTTGTTATTGTCAACAAGATTTACTTTCTCTTCAGCATTACTACGACATTACAAAGAGTAATGTCCAATTTTATTACAGTTATAACACTCAAATTTGGATTTGTCATACCTTATTTCATTCGTACTTTTATAGGCTCCACGTCATCTACCTCCTCGTTGACCACGACCATAACCTCTAAATGACTGGCGAACTTTATCTTCATTGTTTAAATGATTGGTAAAACTTATTCCTCTTCCACGGCCTCGCCATTGTCCATTTCCTTTGTAACTTTTCTCACTTTCAAATTCTTTGAAGGATGCATGAGTACTAATAAGTTGTTCTAGTGGCTCTTCTTTCTCATTTTCACTTTCTCTTCATGGGCTACTAAAGAACCTTCCAATTGTTTTACCGTCATAGAGTCTATATCTTTAGACTACTTTATATCACACACCAAAATAGTCAAATTTAGGTGTTAAAGAAGGAATGAGTTTTTCTACCACATGCACATCATCTACTTCCTCCTTGTATCTTATTAGTTGATTTACAACAACCATCAATCTTGAACACAAATCCAAAATGGATTCGGATTCTTTCATTTTAAAAACTTCAAAGTCAGCCCTTATAGTTGTAAGTTTTATCTTCTTAACTGTATCAACTCCTTGGACGGAATTTGGTAATTTTCCCACGCTTCTTTTGAGGTGGTTGCATCAGCCACATTCTCAAACATGCCACCATCCAAGCATTGATGGGTAAGAGTGAGGGCCTGTTGATCTTTCTTTCTTGTCTTTAACAAAGTTTGCTCATTTACGGATTTTGTATACCTTTTGTATACAATATCCAAAACATCTTGAGATCCAAGGATGACTTTCACTAGTAGACACCATTTTTAATAATTTTGTGTTGTGAGACCGGGGTATTGGAAAGACAATGGACTATTATTTGTCATGGCTCTGATACCACGTTGTTGAAAAAATTATAATCACCCCCAAAATAATTTCCAAACTAAATAGCAATAGAAAGAGAGTAACAACGACACCAAATATTTAAATGGGGTAAATATTATGCCCGAATAAGTAATACATTAATATTTATGAAAACTTGGTAGTGTCAAATTACTTTTATTCAACACTCTTTTATTCCTTACAACTCTTAATAATATTACTTGCACACTATTTTCTCACAAAACTAAGAAGTATTTTGCAGATAACTTTCTCTACACTCTATTGCTTCTCTATTTTGGTGTGTCTTCAAGTGTATAATTACTATTCTATTTACAGAGTTTTCTGAACACTTTATTACATCATTAGTGACATAATGTGGTAGCCAATTTCCACAAAAATTGGGTTTCAAACTCTACCAAACTTTGAATCGCTACGTCCACAAATGTGACTATCAATTTTCACATTGGTGGGTACCAATTTTCACATTTGTGACTAGTAATTTCAACAAGTATGACTGCCAAATTTATTGCTACCAAGATTTTATTCCCACAATAAACAAATAACTGAGTGATAGAATTTCTTGCGATTTAAATCCAAATGGATTTCAAACTTCACGAGTTTATGTCTAAAACATTAATTGAAGTAGCTTTGAAACAAAAGCAGTTGGAAGGTCCTATTAAAATTTCACTCATAGACCAGCAGGTTCTCCGATTTCTTCTCCTTTCATAAAATGAAATCAGTGGACAGATCGCTTCAACGTTGTGCAATTTGAAAACACTACAAGTGCTAGATTTGGGCTCCAATAATTTGTAGGGAACAATCCCACTATGTTTAAGTGAGATGGGTGAACTTTAGGTTATGGATTTAACAACAATATTCTTAGCGGGACAATTACTATTATTTTTGGTATAGGAAACCAACTTGGAGTCATTAATTTGACGGAAATAAGCTAGAGGGGAAAGTTCCGCAATCTCTGATCAATTGCAAATATTTGGATGTTCTTGATTTAGGTAATAATGAATTGAGTGACACATTCCCTAAATTGTTGGGAGCCCTACCAAAGTTTAATATTTCAGTATTGAGATCAAATAAGTTCAATGGACCTATAAAAGATTCCAGGAATGTCAACTTGTTTGCTCAAATTCGAGCCGTAGATCTCTCATCCGATGTATTTACTGGAGATTTACCAGTGAGCCTTTTCAAGAATTTTGAAGCTATGAAAATAAATGGTGAGAACAATGGAACGTGAGAGTATTAGCTGATATAGGTTCTCATTATTACACAGATGCCTTTATAGTGACAAGAAAGGGGCTGGATGTTGAACTTCCTCGAGTTTTCACTACAAACATAATTATCGATCTCTTAATGAATAGATTCGAAGGTCATATCCCAAGCATTATTATATATCTCGTTGGGCTTCGTACGTTGAACTTATCTCATAATATCTTGGAGGGCCACATACAAGCATCCCAGCACTAATTATCTGTACTTGAATCATTGGATCTCACATCCAACAAAATAAGCGGAGAAATTCCACAACAACTTGCATCCCTCACATTACTTGAAGTTTTAAAGCTCTCTCACAATCATCTGACAATCATCTTGTTGGATGCATCCCCAAAGGAAAACAATTTGATACATTTGAGAACAGCTAATACAAAGGGAATGATGGTTTATGGGGATTTCCACTGTCAAAGGACTGTGGTGGTGATGATAAGGTAGAACAATCAACGACTCCAATTGAGTTAGATCAAGAAGGAGGAGGAGATTCATCAATGATCAGTTGGAAGGCGGTTCTCATGGGTTATGGTTGTGGACTTTTTATTGGACTATCCATAATATACATAATGTTATGAACTCAATATCCGACATGGTTTTTAAAGGATGGATTAAAAATTGGAACACAAAATTATTACAAGAATGAAAAGTCACAAGAAACGATATTAGTGATCGTCACCTCAAGGTATTCAGTTTGATCTTTGTCAATGAATTTTCTTCCTTAAAAGCTCTTTAACTTAAATACTTAATTTTTTAAAATTTCAGGATTCAAGTCTAATATGTTGTTTGTGATGCAAAAAAAAGATTGTACTTTCCTAGTTTTTTATATATTTTTGAATGAAAGCATTAATTTTCGTTTATCAATAGTATGTTACATATTCAGCATATTTATTCTTTAGCTAATTGGTTTCCACTTTAATGTTCAGTTAATGGATTCATAAAGTTATAACATGTAATAATAGCGATCAGTTAAGAGATACTTTATGTTTGTGTTAAGATGTCACGAGACAGTGTTGGACAGAATTAGAAACTGAGGGGTTTCCTAAGAACCATTGCATCAGAGTCATTTATAGTTATAGCGATTAGGAGAATTCTTGTCGGAGATGAAAGTTTGTTGTCAGTACGGGGCAGTGGTATAAGCTCTTATTGGTTCTGAAGAAAGTAGACAGAATATGACTCCAAATGATGAAAATGAACTTAAATTCACGTTGATTCAAAAAGAGCTTAACGAATTTTCCAAGAGCCGAATTGGATGTAAATAATCTTGTGTAGAATCAAATAGTATACCAAAGTAGTAGTTAATTTTTTCCCCATCTCTTCTACATTTGGTGGTAATGTAACAAACTTGATTTCCTTACTATATTAAGAAGAGAACTAAAATGCAATTATACATTAGAATTGTGATTGCAATACTCAAACTACGGAAATACAATGGAAATATTGAAATAACAAGATTCTAGAAGAAGAGGAGAGGACAAATGTTTTCTTCAATATGCATAAGCCCTTATTTCCAACTCATTTTCCCTTTTAGGCAAATGTTAATTGGGTATGCATCCCAAGTAGAACATTTTAATATTTTATCTGGCCCGGTCTCATTCACAACTTCTAATTATTGAGCATTTATATAATTAGCTTGTTTCACAACAATACACCCAGAGAAAGAACCTTGTCCTCAAGGTTCAAGTCAAGATACATCATCTGGCAACATGGAGTATAATAAACTTGGTTTGGCAGGTTGGAGTAGTCTAGACACGATTGTGTAATTCATAATTAGCTTTGGAACATGGATGGATGTTTAGTAATGTGAGATGTGTCCAAAAGAGTAATGCACCTATATATCTCACTCAAACTTATGGAAGAACTACTAGTAAAAACATAGGGAACCTTCGTCATATTTAATAACAGCAACCGACATATATGGCTAACAAGAGTTGCAGTTCCCTTCTTACTCCATTCTTCCTTGCTATCAATTCCTTTACGATCAATTGAAATGTTCACCTTGGAGTAGCTTCCTTTCCAAAAATCTCTGCATTGAAACTGATATCAACCCGTTACAATAACCCTCTCTCTGATTTATACTTTTCGACATTATCAAATGGAGTTCGGGTATAACCTCATGCCCAACAACCACACACTTGTTCAAGAGGATAGACAAAACTAATGCAGTATCTAAACCATGATGTAATCTATGTCGTGCAGCCCACTCTATCATCTCAAGTACCTCATAAAGTGTGTAACCTCCATAAGGGTGTTCAAGCTAAAACATCACTTTATATCCACTCCTTAATGCTATTACTTTCCACTTCAGTAATATGGTAGCAACGACATGCATATAGTGAGGATGTAAAATCTATGTGTGCTTGAAGTTGGCTGACAAAATCTCATTTTTCACATCGTAATTATATTGATGTAATACTAGTGTTTATGCAATTGGCATACATGTGAACAGAATGCGCAAGTAGGAATTTACATACCATGGTTGTCCAGGATCCCACACTCTATTCATAGAGTTTAACTACACAATTAAGAAAAACCTGCAAATACATCCCAGTAAGAGCAGTTCTTTTGCGTGGTATACTGTATAACTTTTCAGAACCATGAAATTGAAACCTATTCCTTGATCCCAGACATAATGATCCACTATAGTTGTGGGAATTATTACTGCAAGAAATTGAGCAGCAGGTTCAAATGGAAATTGACTCATAATTTTGTTGACCATTGAACTCCCTGGTTAAATTTCGATGCTTAGTGTAAGGAAGTATTTTAACAGAGTGCATTAAAATTGCCGATATATTGAGTTATAGATCTTCATTATCCATACTTTCCATGGAAAACTCAGCAAGGTACCAGTCTTCAAAGGACTCCAAATCAGTTTTCCATTTAGGAGAGCCACTATCAAGAGACTTATCATATGCATACTTCCTTGACATATCTCGTTCGACATGTGCATTCGGCCTACCAACTTCTTGACCTTCAAAAGGAACTAGAACGTTCTTGTACCAAAGCAGTTGTTGATTTGGATCTCCCGTTTTGAGAAGTTGTTGAATTATCAAACGCATAGTTCTCTTTCCAGGTTTGAAATTCATGTTATCTCTTGTATTAAGGTTAATAAAAAAATATAGAAACACAAATAAGATGAATAGAAGTAAAACTTTTAATCTGAGTTTACGATAACCACTGTGTTTCTTTTAGAAATTTAATCCCCTCATTGTACCCGAGATTGCAGATTAATTTCTTCCAATATAAAACAAATTAACCTGATAAAGAAGTAGCGGTACCTCAAACTTCAATAACTTCAGCGAATGCAAGAACAGTAACAAGAGCACAGATAAACTTAGCTGATCGATAATTTTGTTTATGAGAGAAAATTTATGTAGAGAGGAAAAACAATCAGGAAGTGAAAAATGAAAAAGACCTCCTTTTTATAGCCATTTTCAGCAAGAATCGTGTTTGTTTAGACAAATCTGTTCAGATCCTTTTTTTCCAGCAATGCTGTGTCTTTTGGGAAATTTAACGACTTTTCCAAAGTGACAGGTCGCTTCAGATTGTTATTATCATTGCACGTGAATTTCAATTAAATTTCGTGGCGCCAAAATTAATTATTTTATTTAACTAACATTCTGTATTAATTTAAAAGAGAAAATATATAAATTAACTGGATTTATTCTATTAACAAGATTGATTAAAGACAAATTTATCAATCAATCACATCATTTGCCAAATCCAAATCCAAATTCAAATCCAAATCCGAATGGTCAAGGCTGAGCGAGCGAGTGACGACGACATAAGGGGCACCTTCTTCTTAACCCTTTATGAAGTAAAGAAAGTGTTTCCTAACATAAGGACAACAATTTCCTTTCTTGTGCCAATATGATAGAAATGACTTTTCATTTGAACTTTGCAAATGAGTTTCCATTTTCCCTCCAAAATTGGTTCCCCCACTTTTTCATATTCCCTTTTTTTTTCTCATTCACATTTTGCTAAAACCCAACAATTCCCTACATGAATGGGAAATGGCTATTGTTAAAATATATGCATGAAAAACTTGTGTGTCTTGCAATTAAGGATTAATCTCATTTGGATAAGTAGGTTTTCGTTTAAACTTTCCATAGTGAACATATATCGGATATATTCGGTCAATCGGTAGATTTGATATCTTTGAACCATAGAGCTTTGGTATATATATAGACAAAATTTAGCACACAATTAACCCTTGAACTGTCCTTAGTTCTCATTGTTTTGTTCGTTTCAGCCATGAACATATCTCGGTTAGTAAGCGCTTCGAAAACTGGCCTTACCGCATTCTCCTTGAAGCAGCTTACAATTCACACTCACTTAGGTAGTTTCTAAATGTGTTATCCCATAGATACACTCTTTGGTATACCCTGTATCAAACATAGAAACCATTAAAAAGTCCTAATCCCTTTATCCTCGTTACTGAACATTGTCTCATAATGAGAATGGAATATTAAATAATTTTTGACAATGTTGACCGTCATCAATAATTTTGTTTTATCTCCTTGAACTTAGATCTTGGAATCTCCAGTCTTCTAGGTAGATTTACCGCCAGGATGAGTTTTTATCGGCCATAGTCTCATTCCCGTCGATGATCCTTCAACTCCCTCTCTAGTTAGAGCTTTTGCAACTGGATCTGACACATTATTTATTGACTTTACATAGTTAATTCTAATAATTTTACTAGAGAGTAGTTGTCTAATAGAATTATGTCTTCGTCTTATGTGACGAGACTTTTCGTTATACATAACGCTTCCAGCCGTACCTATTGAAGCTTGACTATCAAATCGTATGTATATAGGGGCCATTGGTTTGGGCAAAAACTGAATATCTTCTAGGAAATTTCATAGCAATTTAACTTCTTCACCTGTCTCGTCTAAGGCAATAAATTTTGACTCCATTGTAGAGCGAACTAAACATGTTTTTTTTTATAATCTCCAAGATATTACTCCAACAACAGTGAAAGCGTATCCACTTGTGGATTTTGTTTCAGTTGACCTAGTTATCTAATTTGCATTACTATATCCTTCAAGAACTGCTGATTATTTGTTGTAAGGACAAACATAGTTCTGAGTGTCATCTAATTATCCAAAAACTCTCTTCATTGTCAACCAATGATTTTTTTTGGTTTAATTGTGTATCGACTTAGTTTACTCATAGAGCAAGCTATGTCTGGTCGTGTAAAATTCATGACATATATCAAAATTCCTAATACTTTGGCATAGTCCTATTGAGATGAAGGTTCACATCAATTGCGGTATTTTCCCTTTTAAAACTCAAATACTTGAACTTTTCGAGTACCTTTTGAATATAATGAGTCTGAGCATGTAACACCCCATAGCCAACACAGACCAAAAATTAGTTTTTCATAAAAATCTGCAGGTGCTACCAACGGTGGCATCTACGGACCGTAGCCTGAACCACGGTCCGTCCTGAACAACCGTTGATAAGATCAGAAACTCCAAAAAATTTCAGCCTAGAAAAATTGGTTAATTCTTGGACAACAAACTGACTTACGGTCCGTAGTTCAAATGACAGTCCGTAGTCCATGACCGTCGATCAAGACTCCCTTCAACCACTCTCTGACAAGATCTATGGATGACCAACATGGTTCGTAGGTAGACCTACGGTCCGTAGGTCTGACCATAGGTGGAAAATTTGCAGCCAGTTAATGGGAAATGCAGTTGGGTCAATTTAAAATTATCATAACTCTTAGAAAAAAATGTATGAGGTCTCCCATGTAACCTACCCACATATACATAATTGAATTATCTTTCCATAGCCACCGACCTTGCTAAAATCTGACATCCGAGTAAAAAGTTATGCCCATTTTAGTAAAGGCCTGTCGAACAGGCCCTAACGACGTATCCAACGACGGGGCGTCGGGCGCACGATGGACCATCAGTCCTGGCCGTCGTGAGGCCCGACAGAAACGTTCCCAGGGGTCTTTATGACCTTTCCCACTCCATTTAAACCCTAAGTTACATCGTTTTTACCCTAAATCATCAGATTCTAGAAAAATAATTAAAACATATCCAAGTCAAGTCATTAAATCAAAACTTAAAAAATTAGAAGCAAGAGAAGAGAAAAAAAGCTCAAGAACCCTAGGTCAAGAACTCCACAAGCTTCAGCAGTTCCAGCCCCAAAACTTAAGTATTATTCCGTAGTTTTCATCACCAGGAATGTGGGATTTCACTAGTGGGTTCCTTTCACCCATTAGGACCTAGTTTTAAGTCAGTTCTTGATTCTCTTATCATGATGAAACCTAAGGTTTGTAGAACTTTGATATAACTTCATGAAATTATTAAATATATGTTCCAAATAAGATTATCATGTTATTACTCAGATTATCGCATGAATTTCAGAACCCTAGCTTTGTATTCCTTTAGTTCTTGAATTACACATGCTAGGCCATATATCTCAGACACTTCAGATATACATGCCTCAGTTATAAATGCATAATTACCAGATTAATTGTTGCTTTGTCAGTTTGCATGTTTACTTTCGAGCTATCCAGTATTTACATAAATTCAGGTTTAATCAGTTAATTTACATAATTCATTGGTAATAGCATAATATCGAGTTGGACTAGGGTTTAGCGTACCCAATACTCCCAGAACTACTAGCCAAGTAGGTTGTAAGTCCCCTCTATGGACAATCAGTTTAGTGGTCACGCTAGCATGCCTTTATTCCTTTGGCAGGGTATATTGAGTCCTTTCGATGGGGCGTATACATCGAACTCCACAATTAGCTCATGTGATTTTATTATTGGTTATTAGTAGCTCCCACAGTTCAGTTAGGCTCTCTGTATTGACCATTTATCAGTATATTCAGTATTTAGTTTCAGCATGTTATAAATTGGTCATTGCATCCAGTTAGCTCAGAAATCAGCACATCACGTTTAGATTATTATAATTGTTTTTGTGCTTGTTTAGTTATGTTTTATTTCAGCTTTGCTCTATCCTACATGCTCAGAACCTTTCATGTACTGACGCATACATGCGCTACATCTTCTCGTGATGTAGGTTCACGTTCTCTGTATCCTGATCACGCAAAGATCGATTTCCTGAACTCCAATTCAGCAGATTCAGTGTTGAGTCGTCATTCTCCATGGACAAAAGTCATGAGTTTCATTTCAGTGTTTAGTCATTTAGTTTCAGTTTTTGTTTTATTTAGCTGGGGCTTGTCCCTGTATTTGTAGTCTAGTTTAGAGGCTAATTTAAGACATAGTTACATTCAGTTTAGCATTGAATTAATATTTCTTTTATAGTAAACTCATTGTTTTCAAATATCTTAGTTATAGAATATGGGTATTCCCCATCTTTTCATTTTAAGTATGATTTAGCTTCCACAACAGTTTATTATCTTTACTATGCCCGTGATCATGCCACCAGGGTTAGCTTGGGATCACTTGTGGTCCTAGGTTCCGTGTACGTGTTTCGGGGGTTGGTCTAGGCGTGATAAAACTTTGTATCAGAGACATAGTTTCAAGATTCCTAGGATGTCTGAAAACGCCGCACTAAGTATAGTCCTTTTTGTGGGTGTGAAGTGCACCACATCTAATGAGAGTGAGTCTATGATGTGTTTTAGGAAAAACTTCACCTTCTTGTTACTCTTATTGTGTATAAGGTATGATCTAATTCCATTCTAACTTGACGCTGAGCGCTCAATATCATGCCTTCTCGTAGAGCTTAGGCATTAAATGCTAATGCACGTAATGCTAACACAGTTCATCTAGTACCATATAATGAGGGTAAAATGCAAAATTTCAGAAAGCCAATTGAGCTTTTGGCTAAGAGTATGACTAACCAGAAGAATCAGCAGGTTCTAGTTCCTACTAATAGAAATGATCGATCAATGGCAGCCATAGTTTGTGATTTTGTTAGGATAAATCCTTCTATGTTTTTAGGGTTGCATGTTGGTAAGGACCCACAGAAGTTTATTGATGAAGTCAAGAAAATATTTGGTGTGGTGTTAGTAACTGGTAGTGATAGGTGAGATTGGATCCTACAAACTCAAGGATGTGACTCACATATGGTTCACTCAGTGGAAAGACAAAAGAGATGACTTTGCCTTTTGTAACTCCGTATAGATGTCCAATTCAGTGTCTGTCCAGAAACTCTCTCAGATCCTTTCTCAGTCTCTACTCCAGTCGGTGACCCAGTTATAGCTAGATGGGTATACAGAAAATTCCCTATCATTGTCTCATAGAATGTCACCTCAACAGATCTATTAGAGTTAGAAATTGTAAACTTCAATGTCATTCTAGGCATGGATTGGTTACACTCATGTTATGCCTCATTCGATTGTAGAACTAGGATTGTTAGTTTTCAGTTTCCAGATGAACCACTCTTAGAATTGAAGGGAAGTAGCCTAGCGCCTATAGGTCGACTTATTTCTTACCTTAAGGCCAGAAAGATGATATCTAATGGTTATCTCTATCATCTAGTTAGGGTTATGAATTCTTGCCTTGAAACCCCATGTCTTGAGTCAGTTCCAATAGTCTGTGAATTTCCAGAAGTATTTCCAAAAGATCTTCCCGGGTTTCCTCCCGAAAGGGAAATCGACTTTGGAATTGATCTCCCTCCAGATATCCAGCCTATTTCTATTCCTCCTTACTGAATGGCTCCAGCAGAGCTTAAGGAATTGAAATTGCAGTTGAAAGACCTTCTAGATAAGGATTTTATCAGACCTAGTGTATCACCATGGGGTGCACCAGTGTTGTTCTTAAAGAAGAAAGATGGTTCTCTCAGAATGTGCATTGACTATAGACAGTTGAACAATGTCACTATCAAGAATACGTATCCCATCCCCAGGATTGATGACTTGTTTGACCAACTACAGGTGCTAGTCATTTCTTAAAGATAGACCTCAGATCGGATTATCATCAGATCAAAGTCATAGATACTAAGATTCCAAAAACATCCTTCAAAACTCGAATGGTCATTATGAATTTGTAGTTATGTTGTTTGGACTAACCAATGCTCCTGCAGCTTTCATTTATTTGATGAACAGAGTGTTCAAACAGTACTTAGACTTATTCGTTATTGTTTTCATTGGTGATATCCTCATTTACTCTAGGAGTGAGGAAGAACATGCAAGCCATTTGAGGTTATTCTGCTGACTCTCAAAGATCGCCAGTTATTCGCTAAGTTTAGTAAATGTGAGTTTTGGTTGCAATGCGTAGCTTTTCTTTTTCACATTGTATCTAGCGAAGGGATCCGCGTAGATTCACAAAAGATGGAAGAACTGAATCAATCGCACAGACCTTCCTCTGCTATAGATATCATAAGTTTCTTAGGTATAACAGGTTATTACAAAGGTTCGTGGAAGGATTTTCATCCATAGCCTCACCATGGACTAGGTTGACTATGAAGATGGTCAAGTTTCATTGGTCAAATGATTGTGAGAAAATCTTTGAAGAATTGAAAACTAGATTGACTACAACTCCTGTCTTGACTCTACCAGAGGGTTAAGATGGATATGTGATCTATTGCGATGCATCTTAAGTTGGACTTGGTTGTGTGTTGATGCAAAGAGATAAGGTTATATCTTATGCCTCTAGAAAGTTTAAGGTGCATGAGAACAACTATCCAACTCATGACCTCGAGCCTGCAGCAGTGGTGTTTGCACTCAAGATATGGAGACACAACTTTTATGGTGTTCATGTTGACGTGTTCACCGATCATAAGAGTCTTCTGTATGTGTTCACCCTGAAATAGTTGAATCTTAGACAGAGGAAATGGCTTGAGTTCCTTAAGGATTATGATATGAGTGTGCATTATCATCTTGGAAAGGCGAATGTAGTGGCCGATGCTTTTGTTAGATTATCTATGGGTAGCATAATACCGAGTTGGACTAGGGTTTAGCATACCCAATAGTCCCAGAACTACTAGCCAAGTAGGTTGTAAGTCTGCTCCGTGGGCTATCAGTTTAGTTATCACGCCAGCATGCCTTTATATCTTTGGCCGGGTATATTGGGTCCTCTCGATAGGGCGTATACATTGGACTCCACATTTAGCTTATGTGGTTTTATTATCGGTTATTACTAGCTCCCACAGTTCAGTTAGACTCTCTGCATTAACCATTTATCAGTATATTCAGTATACAGTTTCAGCATGTTATAAATTGGTCATTGCATCCAGTTAGCTCAGAAATCAGCATATCACGTTCAGATTATTATACTTGTTGTTGCGCTTGTTCAGTTATGTTTTAATTCAGCTTACTCTATCCTACATGCTCAGTACCTTTCAAGTACTGATGCATACGTGTGCTACATCTTCTCGTGATGTAGGTTAAGGTTCTCAGCATCCATATCACTCATAGATCAATTTCCTGATCTCCAGTCCAGCAGATTCAGTGGTGAGTCCTCATTCTCCGAGGACAACAATCATGAGTTTCATTTCAGTCTTTAGTATTTAGTTTCAGTTTTTTCTAGATTTAGCTGGGGCTTGTCCCACTATTTGTAGTTTAGTTTAGAGGCTATTTTCAGACATAGTTAGATTCAGCTTAGTATTGAGTTAATATTTCTTTTGTAGTAAACTCATTGTTTTCAAATATCTCAGTTATAGAATATGGGTATTCCCCATGTTTTCATTTTGAGTATGATTTAGCTTCCGCAACAGTTTATTATCTTTAGTATGCTCATGCTAATGCCAGTAGGGTTAGCTTGGGATCAGTTGTTGTTCTAAGTTCCGTGTACGCGTCTCGGGTGTTGCTCGGGGCGTGACATTTTCTATGCTAGGAACCTTAATATTATTAGTTTGATCAAGTAGTGTCTATTTTGTTAGTTGCGAAACTTTACATGTCCAAAAATGGTTAATTTTTATATCATGTGGTGTTGATGTCTGTTATTGTAGGATATTTTGTTTTATTTATTGCCAAAAAAACTTCCCTTACTATAAATGTATATGTCTATTAAAGTTTTGTTGTTTATGTGCCATATATGTCGATCCACATTTTTTCTCTTAAGTTATATGCTACCTACCCCAGCTCTCACCAGGATGTGAATAACTCATTCAAGCAATGTTATTTTAAAACTCTAGAAAAACAAACCTATTACACCGCGGCATTACATAGGTCTAACTGAAAATATCAATTTTTAACACTTATTTAACTACACTAAAAAAAAATCAACCAAATTTGAAAATGACGGAGTCGCGTGAAGCTTTTGCTATTTTCCTAGTTTCATTTATATTATATGAGCACCTAGTTGATGGTGACAGTACCTCCCTATGGCACATCATCTTGCCCCCGATAGAAGTACTTTTTCAATGACTCGTCATCAATGTAGTGGTTTGGGACACTTTTTACAAATGAAGGGAACCTATACCAAGAGCTACTCACCGACTCTCCAGGCAATGCAAAAAAGTTGTTCACTCTATCTTTGTGGTTGAGATTTTTAGACACCTGACAATATCGTGCTAGGAACACATCCCTCAACTGCTCCAAAGAATAGATAGAATTATACGGCAACTGAGTGAACCAAATTCGGCCTCTCCCGTCAGTGAGAGAGGGAACACTCTTAACCCGATGATGTCCATGTCCAAGTCAGGCCTCCCTACACAACTCTTACACAACAACCTTAGTTTGGCGATGTGAGCATGTGTATACTCAGATTGTAGCATCGTAAACAAACCTATGGTGGTGAGCATCTGCATCAATCTACTAGTTACGACGAATGTACTACCTTGTGGTAGAGGAGGTAGTAGAAGAGGACCATTAGAATAGGTGATGTTAACATTGCGCTTATAAAACTCTTGAAGGCGTGGAGCAGGAGGCTGCCTCCGTAAAGCATCATCCCCCGGGTTTTCCAAAATCACTTGGTTTTGAGCATCAACAAGTGGAGAATGCTGATGTTTTATCCCATCAGCTAGATTAGCGGGATTCTATGGGTTATTAATTTTTCGGAGTGTACGGTTCAGTTCCAGATCGAATGTAAGTTTTGGTTCTCCTTGAGTTCGTGAACTTAACATACACTCAAGCTAGACCTGAAAGGCACGAAAACAAAGAAAGAAAAGTAAAATAAGGAAATTGTTGACTAAAACTTGGTAATGTTATTAAAGATAATCTAAAATCCACTTCTCCCAGAAGCCATGCCAAAATTTGATACGCTCAAATTTCACTTCCCTAAAGAAGTATAAGCCGTCGTTTCAAGGAAAAAACCAAATTATTAGGTTGTGGTCGATCACACGAGGAAAATGATTTAGACATAACTTTAATGTATGATTACCTCTATTTCGTCAAGTCCTTTTCGAAATCTACTAATTTAAAGGGGGATTTTTGTAAAACAAAAGTGTTGCAATGTTGTAAAATCAAACAAGTAACAAGAGTGAATTATTGGTGTTTATGAAGTTGTGAGAGAAAATAGGGTTTAAGTGTTCCCCATAGGTTCCTAACACAATAATCCTAGCTATAAAAATTCTTTCCTAGTGTTTTTCATGCAAAGTGATAAGTTATGTATCTCTAAATCCTTGGTACATCGTTTATAGAATTTCACCCCGTACCTTGGTCTGGCTACGTGTCTAAGTTTCTAACCCATACCTTTACTTCATATTAAGCATCATATTCGATGTTTGGCTTAGTTATTACTTCACACAAATTGAAACTATCCTATTAAATAGTATTTACTAAATCTATGGCAATAATTCTTTTCCTATTAACCTCCCCCTTGGTCTAACAAGTAGCAATAAGGAGAGTTCAAACGCGTCCACACGGTAAAAACACTTCTAGTCAAAAGAATTATGGATGCATGCAATACCCTATTTGAGAATTATTATTTAGTTAGGTTTATTCTGTTAATCACCCGTTGTTACCACAACCCTAGTTGTAGATTTAGTTATCCATGCTTAGAAGAACACAATTCATCATTGATAAATAATAAATCATGAACTAACTTTGACAAATTCGAAGAAAATCTAGAAATTCAACTTTAAATCACACAATTATCTTGAACAGCAAATCCAGAAATGTGATTTAATTGCAAAAACAAATCTCCAAGAATAAAAGTATGAAATTATTAAAAGAATCCAACCCAAAAAAACGAGATTTTTCTCACTATTTATAATAACAAGAGTCCTAAGTTAAATATTATTTCAAATAAGGAAATTTTGTTCAAAACACGGCTTCAATCGACAACAACCATAGACGGTCCGTCGGTTAAACAACAGACTGTTGATTGCCTCCGTCGGTCCATACATAGCATCTTTTCAAAGCCTACACTTTGAATCTTTTCTGATCCAATCGACAGACCAACAACACGGTCAGTCAATGCACTTACGGTCCATAGACGCTTATCGTCGTTCCATACTTATATTTTTTTCAACATCGGGTACTGGGACAGTCCCTGATCACATCAACGATTTGCTAGGATGGTTCGTCGATTAGTCGATGGACCGTCGATCCTTCCGTCACCCAACACTTAGTTAGAATTCCCCGAGTTTCTTCTAGATGCCTGAACCTTCTATCGACGGTCAACACCTACGGTCCGTCGATGGGACAACGGGTCGTCGATGGCTTCATGGGTCACTTTTACACTTATTCTTCACAACCTTCAACATTTTCAGTTTGGACAACTTTCCTACAAACAAAGACATGACATATGAGAATTACTACAAAAATGGCTCTAGACACACATCAATCTTGAAGAATGAGCATTGAAAGTACTTTGAAACCATGGTACATCAGTATACACCAAAGTTCGATGGTTTAATGATATTGCATCTACTAATTAATCGAGTATATCTGACATATGTTCACTACATAAAGTCTAAGGGGAAATCTACTGATCCAGATGCAATTAATTCTTGTTTGTAAAGTACACATACTTGCCTCTTTGTTTTTCTTAGAGTCATTCCCCATTAATGTAGGGCATTGTTTGGTTTTAAAAGGTGTAAATGGAAAATAAAGAGTTGCGACTTTTATGAAACGTTGAGACATTTGTGAAAAGTTGCGACTTTTATGATAAGTTATGACTTTTATGGAAGGTTGTGATCTTTCCTTAAAATTGTGAATTTTGTAAAGGTTTGTGACCTTTTCGGTTAGGCACAATAAGAATCTTTTCACACTACCATTTGTTATCTATAAATTGATTGATTTCCTCTCATTTTTAAAAACCAATTTTTTTACTTCTTCTACTAGTACTACTACTAAATGTAGTATTCTAACTGTACTTTACAGCTATGGAGTGGCTCCTTTACACGTTTTTGGTATTAATACACTAGTGATTGAGATCTATCCTTGGAGGAAATATTCTGAATCAAACCACAAATCTATGCCTCTCTTTCTTAATTTAGTTGATGAAATACCTGATTTACTATGCTAGACCAAAGGAGCATTCAGCTGAAAAATATCATTCAAAATAGGTGTACCCAAATTACTGTTCGATTTAAAATAATAACCTAGAATAAAGAAGATGTATTGTTGTACTAGTGAATTAGTAATTCCCCATTTCTTTTAGAAAGTGATTTAGTTTAATTGTCTTAAACATTTTATCACTATCATTGCAATTAAAACTTAGTATGATAATCGTAACACCTTATCTTGGGACGCAGATTATATTAATGAAACAGAAGTAATCTCTCGTCCTCAAGACATGAGTGTTGAAAGGTATATCCATTACATACTTTTTCTTAGTTCCTCGTTGGTTTGTGACGAAACTAGGCAAAAGAAAAACCCATTCACAAGGGCAAGGGGAGTGTAGTATATGTTTTTATTTTAAAAAATTCTCATACACCACATATACCTTTTAAATAATTCACATATATGAATTAAGTCAAATATATATATATATATATATATATA
>NC_028637.1:12035043-12039436 GCF_001406875.1 Solanum pennellii | reverse complement strand
ATATATATATATATTCATGTATTTATATATACTAAAAAAGATGATTAGTGAATCGCGTCAAGCACAACAAATATCACTAGTTAAAGAGTGTAAATAAGTGGTAATTGATAAGGTTAGAAGAATCAGTCTTTAATAGAAGTAAAAAAGAAAGAAAAATAAAAAAGGGAAGTTAATTAAAAGAATAAAATACAACTAGTACCCATCACAGGAATCATATGAATGAGATATACAATGCAATCCTCGTGAGAGAAGCATTGCATTGTCCTCGTAAATCAAAGTCCTATATATAGTAAAGAAGGTCTTCAACAATTTCCCATCCTACCTCAATCATGGTAAACTCTTCTTCCAATAACCCTAATTTTATCCAAATCATTAGTTCCTCTGATGAATTATGTCGTCTCGTAAGTTCATCTTTGTTTTTCTAACAATATCCCTATTTTATTTTAGTGCATTTGTAATTTTAGTCCTTTTGAATTATTGATTTTGTACTAGAACTATTTATCTTGTATGAAACTAAATTAAAATTTCCTTTTCATACAGAGGATTCCTATACTATTTGCTAAAAGTCATTGCAAAAACATGTTAAGCCCCGTGATTCTTGAGGCTCCCCATGGAAAATCATGGGAGGTTGAAGTGGAAATGTCTCAAGGCGAAATTTGGCAATCCAAAGGATGGAATGATTTCTGTGCCTATTACTCAATACGTGTCAGGAGCCTATTAATGTTCACATGCATACCGTGTTCTTACTTTGATGTCTTTATATATGATCAAGTACATCAAAAATTGAATATCCAATACATCAAGATATTGAAGTTGATGAAGAAGAGGAAGTTATTCCATTCTTCCAATATAATGCTAATGTAATAGAGGAAGATATTCCACTTTACCTTCAAGCTTATGCTAATGTAATTGAGCAAGGGAAGTAAACATCATAACTGATTTATTAACTGTTAAGGTGAATACATTAAGTAGTCATATATACATTGCAATTTGGATATCTATTTGAAGAAATGTGCATGTAATGACAATAATTTATATTTCCATAAGACATTTTAAACTTGTGGTATTAATTATTCCATACCATTTCATTGGGACTTATATCATACTACGTGTCAAACTTATATCAAGTTTTTGCAGATAAGGAGGTTGGAGAAGCTAATAGCAGAAGTGAACAAGTTAATCCAAAGATTTATAGAATTCGACACAACTTGTTGAACTTAAATGGTGACAATCCCTATTTTGAAATGGTTATAAAAAAGGCACATGCTACTTATATGGTAATGTTTTATAGTTTTTACTTT
This sequence comes from Solanum pennellii, assembly GCF_001406875.1. Lineage (NCBI taxonomy): Eukaryota > Viridiplantae > Streptophyta > Magnoliopsida > Solanales > Solanaceae > Solanum > Solanum pennellii. The sequence goes on along the minus strand of NC_028637.1, from coordinate 12,038,135 downwards.
GTGTCGTCAGATTTTATAGTTTTTCATTCCATTACACACTTACTATTTTTCTGAAAATCTAACGATCATGTTTGTTTGATGAATATTTTTGTTAGACTATCCCGTTGAGATTCGCCCAAAGTACAGATATAATCAACATGGCGAATATGAGGCTGGTTAATGAAGAAGGAGCAGAATGGAGAGTGGATATAGGGTATAATGGGAGTAAGGTTATCATAAAAGGGGGATGGGCTGCATTCCAAAAAGATAACAAGATAGCAAATGGTGAAACTTGTCGCTTCAAATTAATTCAGGGCCCTATTGCAAATGTTTTGCAGGTTCAGAAGATCCCAACACCCCTTTTGATTGCAACAAATTAGCTACAATTTCTTTGGATTGCATGTTGGATATTTTAGTTTGTTTTATGAAGATGCTAGGGAAATGTTATATATGTTTTCTTTAGAAAAAAAAAAAAAGACAGACAAACTTGCACTTAATTTGCTAGGATATGAAATTTCAGATAGGTTTTTGCATAAATTGTCTTGTTGTAACAAGTATGTGTATTCATCAAGTGCTAAAGTGTGAACACCAATTTTTTTACCAAAACATAATATATTTTACACCAATTTAAAAATGGTTGTATTTAAAATAAAATAAAATAATAATAATAAATTGTAAATTAATAAAAATTATAAGATCAATTGTAGTTTAATAATAAAAAAATTGATAAATAGAAGTTGGGAATTTAAGTTATTGGTTAATTATCAAGTCTAAAAATAATAATAATATAGAAAATATTATGAAAAAGTATTAAAAAAACAAAAGAAAAGAGGAGTCCTAAAGAGTTCAAATTTTTTTTACCTTATTCTAATTATTCCAAACTTCCTAACTTATTTTCCTAAAAAATCTCATCCCATTTTTTTATTTTTTTATTTTTTTTCCCGTTTGGACTTTATTTAAAAGCTTCACACATTTTTTTTATTTATTTTTATTTTTATTAATTTGCTATTAAACTTATTCTTATCTCAACCCCAATTTTCTCAACTAATTTTTAAATTTAATCCTAATCCCACTACACTATGTTTCTTAAAATTAGCACCAGTTTCTCACCCAAAAAATATTATATAACCCACGTTCAGTTGAAAAAAAAAAGAAATAGACAGAGAGATATAGAGCAAACAAAAAGGGAAGAAAAGTGAGTTATTCTTTTGAGAATTAGGTTAGAGTTAGTGTTTTTTGTCGTGGTTCTAAATTCAAGGCTCAAATCAGTAGGTCGTACAAGTTAGTTTTCGTGATATCCATTTTCGCAGCGAGGTAACTCTAAATTATCGCATTATTTAAATGTAATGTTGTATGATAATTTGAATCTAATAATATGAAGTACTTTGAATAGTATTTTATTATTATGTAATATCAATCCGTGATGCATGTTATGATTCTTTTTTATTTTTTTCCCTTCATCTGAAAAACGGAACAAAAAAAACATGTTTCATTTTTTTATATATTATTTCAATAAATAAGATGGTTTTCTCTGGAATAAACGTAAGATTATCATCACTTATACGTATTATTATGAAATATAATTAGAAGGTAATATAATATTATTTACAGAATTATGGTTAAAAAAATGGACAAATTATTAGAAAGATTAATAAAAAAAAAGCATAAAAAGAAAGTACAACCAAAATAATAATATTAATAACAATAATAATAATAATAATAATAATGAAAGAAAAGATAAAAAAAACGTAACCAAAAAATTAGAAAACAGAGAGAGAATGTAAAAAAAAAATTTAAAAAAATTTAAGAGAAAGAATCAGAGTGAAAAAATAAATAGGAAAACGTAAAAAAAAATTATTTAAAAAGGAAAAGTAAAAATGAAAAAATGCAAATATAAAATTAATAAAATAGAACGTAACAAACAAAAACAACACAATTTCAAAAAATAAATAACAGAGTAACGAAATTATTACAAAAGAATTTGAAAAAAAAGAGGCAAAATCTATAAAATAATAAAAAATAAAAAAGAAGAGAGAAACAGATTTTACAGAAAACAAAAAAATATATATATAATTTAAATAACAAAAAGGTGCAGAAACAAAAAAAAAAAAAGATAAAAAAAAGAAAAAAAAAGATTTAAAAAAAAAGAGAAAATTTTGTTTCATTAAAAAAAATATAACATTCCTATTCTATTTAGGATTACTTGATAAAAATTAACTTCAAAATTTATAAAAAATTTATTTTTTTATTTTTTATCTAATATATAAATAAATATATTGTCACGACCCAAAACCGAAGCGCGAATGGCACCCACACTTACCCTCCTATGTGAGCGAACCAATCAATCTAAACATAACATTTCAATATAATATCAACAGAAAGTAATGCGGAAGACTTAAACTCATTAATAAAAACCAATTCAATAACTTCTAAAATTCAACATCTATTATTCCCCAAAATCTGGAAGTCATCACCACAAGAACATCTATGATCAAATTACTAAACTAGGAGTATTCTAAGGAGCTAAAATAAACCAAAGCTAGTCCATGCCGGAACTTCAAGGCATCAAGACATGAGGAAGAAGATCTAGTCCAAGCTAGAAGCATTAGCTCACCCTGAAATCCGGTGTAATGAAGACTGGCTAGAGTTGCGGTTGAGTTGAAGACGACGGTACGTTTGCTGCACTCCACAAATAACAAAGAAAAACAAATACAAGTAGGGGTCAGTACAAAACACGGCTACTGAGTAGGTATCATCGGCCAACTCAAAATAGAAAACAGAATATATCAGATAATATCATAAATCAACTACAATACTCCACATGTAGCAACAACAAGTTCCATATTCATTAATAAGCACCGCCAAATTCACACATGAGGACTCAAGCCTCAATACCATACTCATTTGGGAATTAAGTTCATTTGATTGAGTATATTAACATCTTTCAAGATTCATTATCTTTATTCCTCTTGTGTCGGTACGTGACACTCCGCTCCACTACTACTATCCTGGTGTCAGAATGTGACACTCCGATCCATATATATTCTATCCTGGTGCCGGAACGTGACACTCGATCCACATATATTCTATCCTGGTGTCTCGGAACGTGACAC
>NC_028637.1:12019778-12024146 GCF_001406875.1 Solanum pennellii | reverse complement strand
GGTACTAGGTTGGATCTTAGTACTGCATTCCACCCTCAGACAGATGGGCAGTCTGAGCGAACGATTCAGGTACTGGAGGATATTCTTCGTGCATGTGTGATAGAATTTGGTGGTCATTGGGATAACTTCGTACCCTTAGCAGAGTTTTCATACAATAATAGCTATCACTCAAGTATTTATATGGCTCCTTTCGAAGCATTGTATGGGAGGAGATGTAGGTCTCCCATTGGCTGGTTTGATGCATTTGAGGTTAGACCTTGGGGTACTGATCTTTTGAGGGATTCATTAGAGAAAGTAAAATCTATTCAAGAAAAGCTTTTAGCGGCTCGGTTTTGGGTCGTGACATATATATTCCTAAATCATCTTGAATTCAAAAATCTATTTTCCACACGAACTGTAATTTGTAAAAATTCTATAATAACATTAAAAAATAAAAACATACAAATATAAGCAAATATATATATATATATATATGGATGTTTCAAGTTTAAAATTAATGGATGCACAGTAAAAAAAAATATTAAAACCATTTAAAATAAATAAGCCAATTTCAAATAAGTTTAAAATAAATTTGAGGGTAAATAACAACTTTATTCTTAATGAAATAATATAACGTCCAAAAAATTAAGTTAAGTCATACTAAAGTCAATAAAGCGACCGTGCCAGAACCACGGGACGCGAGGGGTGCCTAACACCTTCCTATCGGTCAACAGAATTTCTTACCCGAATTTCTAGTTTGCAAAATAACAAAATAGAGTCAAATTTCCTTTTTATTAGGAATTTAAATAAGGTTACTTGGAACACCAAAACTCAATTCAAAGTGGCGACTCTGAATAATAGTTATCCCTTTTCAAAATATCAATTTAATTGGAAAATCTCTTTTTCTTTCAAAACAAATAAAATATAAAAAATATTGAGAGAAAAAAAAGGGGTGTGACATCAAGTAAGCATTTTGTTTTGTAAACATTATGTAATGTTGCTCTTTTTGGTTTTTTCGTTATATATATTTTAAAAAAAATTAATCGTTAATTATTTTAAGAGAAGGAATTACTATTTTTTAGCTTTGTAAATGGTTTTTTTAGCAAATCTACCACTAGTGAAAGCGTCTAGCGGGTATTTAAAATAAAAAGATATTAATAGGGAAATGTACAAGCAAGGGAGGATAGGTCTTACCTTACTATTTCTAATGAGATAAGAAGTCTCTACTAATTAAGACGCATGGAGAAAATAAGAACCAGAGGAAACTAGGTATTCTATGATAATCACCGAGTTTATAATCCTCACTACGATGATATTAAAAAGTAGGATGCTTCAGTAATGCATATAAAATCCAGGAATAAAGACGAGTTATCCAACTCAATTTTCATTTGATATAACTATGAACTAAAAAAGATAGTTTGCCCATTTAAAGTAATCTAAAGTATATTCTTTTTATATTTTTCTTCAAATATGTCTAACAATAATTGATAATTTATCATTTCTTGTTGGATTTGTTGGATCTTGATAAAGTCGTTGACATTGTCATATGGTTTTGCTTTGCCAGTATCACCATTAGGTGCCTTGGAAGAAATTCCACACTCACCTTACAATCCGACCTATGTTGTCTTCCATATGACTTTTTTTTTGCATTTTGGTGCTTCCACTTCTTTGTTGTGTAGGTAAATGATCCCCATCCATAGTCACCTTATCAAATCATCTATCCAACATATCATCTTCATCATCCCCATTAAACATTTCACTACCCAAGTCAAGAAAGAAATCTCTATTATCCAAGTTTACTTTCGTATCACTCAATTTAGATGAAGTATCTAAGACTGCCATATATGCCTTTATCTTACTTGTAGGAATAAATTCGAGTGTTTCAGGGCTTAACTTAACCGACTAAGTGAAAGGGTATTAGTCTCTACCTCAACTAAATTTTCCCATCTTGAAGCACTCGTTTCCCCTTGTTTTTCCGTAACTTCATTTAAATCGGTTGTAGCCATCTCCTGATTCAAAATAAACATGGCAGGTGTATTTGGATTGATTTCTTTTCCATCTATCTCTTCTGTTACCATGGACTACTTTTTATGTGTCACAAGATCTTGTTAATCAGTATGATCAATATGGTAGCGTTCTTTCAACTTCGATTATTGATCAATCGGCTTTTCCAAGTCTAAACTATTCCAAGATTCACCCGAAAATTCAGTCGTACCACGTAACCCTTCATATTGTGAAAAATTCTCATCTCGCAACACATCAAACTGAGTAAATTCAACAATAATATTACATATATCAAGATAAACTTGTGTAGAATTATGTTGGTGCAACATCTTATTTTTTGAGGATTTAAAGTCAATATTTTTTAATGTGAGACCATAATTCGTTGATACTGGTTTTTTCTGCAATAGAGGAGCCTTGTTTTTCTTCATATTGCTTTAATTTTGTTACCATTACTGCATTAGGCAATGCCAACTCTCCATCGTTCACAAATCTAGATGATAACTGCCGTGTAGTTACTTCTGATCTAACAATCAACTCTCGAGAGTTATTATCCGCATTATTTTGTGCCTCAACATCAATATGTATTGGCGTTGAAGAACCTGTTCCAGCCTCACTAAGATTCTCATTTATTTTACTAGTGAGCGTTCCAATATCTTCTTCAAGCCCAGATGTTGCAGTAAAAAGCAGGATACCTGGTGTGTTAAATCTTTATTGACTAGTTCGTGTAGGGTGTTTCTCCTATTTAAGGTTATCCACGCTAATTTTTTCAGAATTGATGTTAGACTAATTTGGTAATGTTACCTCTCTTAAAATTTGTTGAATAGAATGAACTTTCTCTTTGTCATGCAAAATTGATCGCAAATCTCGTTCAAACTTTTCTCTGTTAATTTTTGTTTTGTTGAAAAATGCACCTTCGATCTCCAGAGTTAGTCTATATTATCCTCCTTGTGTCCGTGATATTTACATGTTATGCAACACGAGGGAAATTTGGAAAGAATAGGAAAATTAGCCAAAATTATTAAGAAGCTAAAATTTAACATTTTTGGAAAGAATAGGAAAATTTGGGAAAATTTGCTAAGTTAAGAAAATTAGTTTTTTGTCATTTTCAAACGGTCATAACTTCTAGATCATGAGGAGTAAAAGTCAGTTCTTTATATGGTTGGAAAGCCCTTGAATATATCTTTCAAACGCCTTAAAGTTTAGGAATGTTTCATCTCATAAGAGGGAGATATGCCTATCGGAAGTTGGGCATTTGGATTGGGGAAGGTCCCAATCCGGATTTTAGTTAGGGTAAAGTGGCCTTTTGACCCATCTATTTCCGAATTTGTTTTAAAGTTTTATTAGGGGTAAAACAAAGCCTTAAGTAATTTTTAGAAAAGTTATTCACGCTTAGGGTTTGTGTAAAAGAGAAAAGGAGAGGAAGAAGAAGGGGGGAAAACCTAGAATTCATCTGGAACGCCAAGTTCTTCGAGTGGAATTCATCGGAGGTGATATATATTAAGGTGTGTGACATATATTTGTGTTGGGGTTAGTTCACCAACGCACAAACATTTTCAACTAAGCAAATTTGGAGTATTTTGAATGATAAACATTGAAGCTCTAGAAGAACAATGATTGAACTTTTGTTGGTTGAGTTGTGTTATTCCCTTAGTTGATTTTGATTTATATTCGTGGGTTGTTTTTAAGGTATAATCTATTGGTTATTGAGGTTATTAGTGATACTAAGCATTTGGAGGAAAGATCCATCGAATTTTAAAATGTTTAGAGTAGAAAATGGGAGAAGAAAAGAAGAAAATAATGTCTGAGAGGCCCTGGTTCGCCGCTCCAAAAAGAGTCCCTCAGGACAGTTTGTATCCTTCAAGCTCTAGTGTGCCATGCAAGCCATAGCCCCTCAGGAGAGATGTTGTCCGTTAGGCTCTTCCACTCCACGCATCTAAGAGTAACAAGTACGCCTGGAGACCCCATTCTTTCCCCAATCGTTTCATACTAGTTCCGAAGAGATTTGGCTAAAACTCCTAGTCGATCAAATATTCTAAGGTACATATAAACATAATGAAATCATCCATAAATCAAGAACCTTGATTCCATAATCCAATTCAAGAAAAGTTAAGATCAAAGTTTAAGAAGTTAGGTTTTAAGGCTAAGAATTAAGTCAAAGTAAAGTTCCTAAGGTTTCCAAGAGTCTTATTTAAGTGTTTTAACATCTTATTAAGACTCAAGTTTCAAGTTAAAGAAACTGTAAAAGATGAAGTCTTTCCTTCAAAGAAGTATAAGAGAACTAAGTATTCCCTAATTACTTGATTAAGATCAAAAGTTTCAAGTCAAGCAAAGAGTAAAGAGTTAAGTTCATTTTTCAAAGGATATAAGGGAACTAAGAATTACGTA
>NC_028637.1:11893628-12017138 GCF_001406875.1 Solanum pennellii | reverse complement strand
CTGGAACGCCAAGTTCTTCGAGTGGAATTCATCGGAGGTGATATATATTAAGGTGTGTGACATATATTTGTGTTGGGGTTAGTTCACCAACGCACAAACATTTTCAACTAAGCAAATTTGGAGTATTTTGAATGATAAACATTGAAGCTCTAGAAGAACAATGATTGAACTTTTGTTGGTTGAGTTGTGTTATTCCCATAGTTGATTTTGATTTATATTCGTGGGTTGTTTTTAAGGTATAATCTATTGGTTATTGAGGTTATTAGTGATACTAAGCATTTGGAGGAAAGATCCATCGAATTTTAAAATGTTTAGAGTAGAAAATGGGAGAAGAAAAGAAGAAAATAATGTCTGAGAGGCCCTGGTTCGCCGCTCCAAAAAGAGTCCCTCAGGACAGTTTGTATCCTTCAAGCTCTAGTGTGCCATGCAAGCCATAGCCCCTCAGGAGAGATGTTGTCCGTTAGGCTCTTCCACTCCACGCATCTAAGAGTAACAAGTACGCCTGGAGACCCCATTCTTTCCCCAATCGTTTCATACTAGTTCCGAAGAGATTTGGCTAAAACTCCTAGTCGATCAAATATTCTAAGGTACATATAAACATAATGAAATCATCCATAAATCAAGAACCTTGATTCCATAATCCAATTCAAGAAAAGTTAAGATCAAAGTTTAAGAAGTTAGGTTTTAAGGCTAAGAATTAAGTCAAAGTAAAGTTCCTAAGGTTTCCAAGAGTCTTATTTAAGTGTTTTAACATCTTATTAAGACTCAAGTTTCAAGTTAAAGAAACTGTAAAAGATGAAGTCTTTCCTTCAAAGAAGTATAAGAGAACTAAGTATTCCCTAATGACTTGATTAAGATCAAAAGTTTCAAGTCAAGCAAAGAGTAAAGAGTTAAGTTCATTTTTCAAAGGATATAAGGGAACTAAGAATTACGTAAAAAGTTAATAAATGTTTTTACATTTCAGTTAAAAGGAAACTAAGATTTCCCAGAAAAGCTTTTAACAAGAAAATGGAACATTTAATTCCAAGAGATCATTTAAAGATAACTGTTGAGCAATTATCTCAACCCAAAGAAAGGAAGTTACTTTAAAATCATGAGCTAAAGTATGTATTTGGAGATTTATTGAGCACCGATGTGGGGATAAGACTTCATATTATCTCAAGACCCATGTAAATCATCTGTTTATCATAGGTGTTAACGGGTAATACTCTTTAGATGATCACTTAAGTTAAGCTAGTTGATCAACTAATTTATGGAGTTCTATGGGATGACAAAGTATATGACCATTCTTTCATCGTCGGCAAGACGTTGTATCGCCAATTAGGCTCATAGTGGTGGTTGTCGGTCATAGATTCTCCCACAGAACTTTATTATTTTCATATAAAAGTAAAATTGATATTTTTATTGCATTTCCTTTAATGAACTAAATATTTTTATTATTTATATGCATTGACTTGAGTATTCATGAGTTGAGAATATCGAAGGTAAGTTCATCTTATTCTTATTCAGTTTAACTCATTGTTAGCAATCAAAATCACATACTCGTCCATTCAATGTACTGATTCTAGTGGATCTGCATTGTCTTGTGATGAAGACATAGGTAACCATGATCGGCATCCAACGTCTCGTTTATCAAGTTATAGCACTAAAGTCAGTGGTGAGCCTCGTTGCATTCTGGATGATCCTTGTTATTGCTTTCCAGTCTTTTCATCAAAGAATGTTGTGGGGGTTGTCCCGACATTCAACATAGTATGTTTAGTCAATTAGTTAAGTTGAGTCTCTTTATTTACATTTAGCTATTCAGCTGTAAAAGTGCCTTGTTTGGTTCATCTTAATTTGGTTCAGTAGCCCCAATTGCATTAGGTTAACCCAACTCCCAATCATTCTTAAATCTAGACGGTAACTGTCATGTAGCAACTTCTGATAAGAAACTGTAAAAGATGAAGTCTTTCCTTCAAAGAAGTATAAGAGAACTAAGTATTCCCTAATTACTTGATTAAGATCAAAAGTTTCAAGTCAAGCAAAGAGTAAAGTGTTAAGTTCATTTTTCAAAGGATATAAGGGAACTAAGAATTACGTATAAAGATAATAAATGATTTTACATTTCAGTTAAAAGGAAACTAAGATTTCCCAGAAAAGCTTTTAACAAGAAAATGGAACATTTAATTCAAAGAGATCATTTAAAGATAACTGTTGAGCAATTATCTCAACCCAAAGAAAGGAAGTTACTTTAAAATCATGAGCTAAAGTATGTATTTGGAGATTTATTGAGCACCGATGTTGGGATGAGACTTCATATTATCTCAAGACCCATGTAAATCATCTGTTTATCATAGGTGTTAACGGGTAATACTCTTTAGATGATCACTTAAGTTAAGCTAGTGGATCAACTAATTTATGGAGTTCTATGGGATGACAAAGTATATGACCATTCTTTCATCGTCGGCAAGACGTTGTATCACCAATTAGGCTCATAGTGGTGGTTGTCGGTCATAGATTCTCCCACAGAACTTTATTATTTTCATATAAAAGTAAAATTGATATTTTTATTGCATTTCCTTTAATGAACTAAATATTTTTATTATTTATATGCATTGACTTGAGTATTCATGAGTTGAGAATATCGAAGGTAAGTTCATCTTATTCTTATTCAGTTTAACTCATTGTTAGCAATCAAAATCACATACTCGTCCATTCAATGTACTGATTCTAGTGGATCTGCATTGTCTTGTGATGAAGACATAGGTAACCATGATCGGCATCCAACGTCTCGTTTATCAAGTTATAGCACTTAAAGTCAGTGGTGAGCCTCGTTGCATTCTGGATGATCCTTGTTATTGCTTTCCAGTCTTTTCATCAAAGAATGTTGTGGGGGTTGTCCCGACATTCAACATAGTATGTTTAGTCAATTAGTTAAGTTGAGTCTCTTTATTTACATTTATCTATTCAGCTGTAAAAGTGCCTTGTTTGGTTCATCTTAATTTGGTTCAGTAACCCCAATTGCATTTGGTTAACCCAACTCCCAATCATTCTTAAATCTAGACGGTAACTGTCATGTAGCAACTTCTGATTTAACAATCATCTCCCTAGAGTTCTTATCTGCATTATTTTGTGCCTCGACATTAATATGTATAGGAGTGGAAGAACCTGTTGCAGCCACACCATGTTGCTTGTTTATCCTACTAGTCAGCGTTCCAATATCTTCAATAAGCGCAGATATTGCAGTAAGAAGCAGGATGCCTTGTGTGTTAACTATTTCTTGACTAGTTGTTGTAGCGTGCTTCTTTTTTTTAAGGTCATGCACACTATCTTTCCAGAATTCATGTTAGATGAATTTTGAAATGTTAGCTTTTTCCTAGTTTGTTCTATAGAAGAAACATTATTTTTCTCATCCAAAATTGATTAGGAATCTCCTTCAAACTTTATTCGTTATTTTTTTGATTGATCAATCCACATTTGATCTCCATAGTCAGTCTACATTCTTTCTCATGGTGACCCAGACGTTTGCATGTTGTGCAGTTTAATGGAAATTTGTCATAGAATATTTGTAATAACTCATACGTCGTGATTGCCAATAAATTTCTATGAAACTAAATTTAATTTTTTTGAAAGAATAGGAAAAATATGGAAAATTTCATAGGTTAAGAAAATGAGTTTTTGGTCATTTTGAAATGGCCATAACTTCTAGATAAGCAGTAGTTAGATTAAGTTCTTTATATGAATGTAAATCCGTTGAAGTGAAATTTCCAATGCCGTCAAGTTTACAAATATTTTATATCGTATGAAGGACATATTCCTATGAGAAGTTGGAAATTTGGATTGGGGAAGGTCCCAATCCGGATTTTAGCAAGGGTAAATTGGTCTTTTCACAGAACTATTCCCAATTTGTTTTAAAGGTTTATTAGGTGTAGAACTAAGCCTTAAGTCTGTTTTAGAAAACTTATTCACGCTTAGGGATTGGTATAAAAGAGAAGAGAAGAAAGAGAAGGGGCAAAAACGAAGAATTCATCAAGAATGGCAACATATTTGAGTGGATTCCTCAGGGGTGATCCTTATTAAGGTATGCGAGATCTTTTTCTGTCGGTTAGTTCACACACACACTTAGTTGTTCAATTCAACAAATTTTGAGTACTTTGAATGATGAACATTGAAGTTGTTAGAGAACAATGATTGAATTCTTGTTGACTATGTTGTGTTATGCATTTAGCTGATTTTTTTCTAAAAATGTTAAATTTTAGCTTCTTAATAATTTTCAACTGGAACGCCAAGTTCTTCGAGTGGAATTCATCGGAGGTGATATATATTAAGGTGTGTGACATATATTTGTGTTGGGGTTAGTTCACCAACGCACAAACATTTTCAACTAAGCAAATTTGGAGTATTTTGAATGATAAACATTGAAGCTCTAGAAGAACAATGATTGAACTTTTGTTGGTTGAGTTGTGTTATTCCCATAGTTGATTTTGATTTATATTCGTGGGTTGTTTTTAAGGTATAATCTATTGGTTATTGAGGTTATTAGTGATACTAAGCATTTGGAGGAAAGATCCATCGAATTTTAAAATGTTTAGAGTAGAAAATGGGAGAAGAAAAGAAGAAAATAATGTCTGAGAGGCCCTGGTTCGCCGCTCCAAAAAGAGTCCCTCAGGACAGTTTGTATCCTTCAAGCTCTAGTGTGCCATGCAAGCCATAGCCCCTCAGGAGAGATGTTGTCCGTTAGGCTCTTCCACTCCACGCATCTAAGAGTAACAAGTACGCCTGGAGACCCCATTCTTTCCCCAATCGTTTCATACTAGTTCCGAAGAGATTTGGCTAAAACTCCTAGTCGATCAAATATTCTAAGGTACATATAAACATAATGAAATCATCCATAAATCAAGAACCTTGATTCCATAATCCAATTCAAGAAAAGTTAAGATCAAAGTTTAAGAAGTTAGGTTTTAAGGCTAAGAATTAAGTCAAAGTAAAGTTCCTAAGGTTTCCAAGAGTCTTATTTAAGTGTTTTAACATCTTATTAAGACTCAAGTTTCAAGTTAAAGAAACTGTAAAAGATGAAGTCTTTCCTTCAAAGAAGTATAAGAGAACTAAGTATTCCCTAATGACTTGATTAAGATCAAAAGTTTCAAGTCAAGCAAAGAGTAAAGAGTTAAGTTCATTTTTCAAAGGATATAAGGGAACTAAGAATTACGTAAAAAGTTAATAAATGTTTTTACATTTCAGTTAAAAGGAAACTAAGATTTCCCAGAAAAGCTTTTAACAAGAAAATGGAACATTTAATTCAAAGAGATCATTTAAAGATAACTGTTGAGCAATTATCTCAACCCAAAGAAAGGAAGTTACTTTAAAATCATGAGCTAAAGTATGTATTTGGAGATTTATTGAGCACCGATGTTGGGATGAGACTTCATATTATCTCAAGACCCATGTAAATCATCTGTTTATCATAGGTGTTAACGGGTAATACTCTTTAGATGATCACTTAAGTTAAGCTAGTGGATCAACTAATTTATGGAGTTCTATGGGATGACAAAGTATATGACCATTCTTTCATCGTCGGCAAGACGTTGTATCACCAATTAGGCTCATAGTGGTGGTTGTCGGTCATAGATTCTCCCACAGAACTTTATTATTTTCATATAAAAGTAAAATTGATATTTTTATTGCATTTCCTTTAATGAACTAAATATTTTTATTATTTATATGCATTGACTTGAGTATTCATGAGTTGAGAATATCGAAGGTAAGTTCATCTTATTCTTATTCAGTTTAACTCATTGTTAGCAATCAAAATCACATACTCGTCCATTCAATGTACTGATTCTAGTGGATCTGCATTATCTTGTGATGAAGACATAGGTAACCATGATCGGCATCCAACGTCTCGTTTATCAAGTTATAGCACTTAAAGTCAGTGGTGAGCCTCGTTGCATTCTGGATGATCCTTGTTATTGCTTTCCAGTCTTTTCATCAAAGAATGTTGTGGGGGTTGTCCCGACATTCAACATAGTATGTTTAGTCAATTAGTTAAGTTGAGTCTCTTTATTTACATTTATCTATTCAGCTGTAAAAGTGCCTTGTTTGGTTCATCTTAATTTGGTTCAGTAACCCCAATTGCATTTGGTTAACCCAACTCCCAATCATTCTTAAATCTAGACGGTAACTGTCATGTAGCAACTTCTGATTTAACAATCATCTCCCTAGAGTTCTTATCTGCATTATTTTGTGCCTCGACATTAATATGTATAGGAGTGGAAGAACCTGTTGCAGCCACACCATGTTGCTTGTTTATCCTACTAGTCAGCGTTCCAATATCTTCAATAAGCGCAGATATTGCAGTAAGAAGCAGGATGCCTTGTGTGTTAACTATTTCTTGACTAGTTGTTGTAGCGTGCTTCTTTTTTTTAAGGTCATGCACACTATCTTTCCAGAATTCATGTTAGATGAATTTTGAAATGTTAGCTTTTTCCTAGTTTGTTCTATAGAAGAAACATTATTTTTCTCATCCAAAATTGATTAGGAATCTCCTTCAAACTTTATTCGTTATTTTTTTGATTGATCAATCCACATTTGATCTCCATAGTCAGTCTACATTCTTTCTCATGGTGACCCAGACGTTTGCATGTTGTGCAGTTTAATGGAAATTTGTCATAGAATATTTGTAATAACTCATACGTCGTGATTGCCAATAAATTTCTATGAAACTAAATTTAATTTTTTTGAAAGAATAGGAAAAATATGGAAAATTTCATAGGTTAAGAAAATGAGTTTTTGGTCATTTTGAAATGGCCATAACTTCTAGATAAGCAGTAGTTAGATTAAGTTCTTTATATGAATGTAAATCCGTTGAAGTGAAATTTCCAATGCCGTCAAGTTTACAAATATTTTATATCGTATGAAGGACATATTCCTATGAGAAGTTGGAAATTTGGATTGGGGAAGGTCCCAATCCGGATTTTAGCAAGGGTAAATTGGTCTTTTCACAGAACTATTCCCAATTTGTTTTAAAGGTTTATTAGGTGTAGAACTAAGCCTTAAGTCTGTTTTAGAAAACTTATTCACGCTTAGGGATTGGTATAAAAGAGAAGAGAAGAAAGAGAAGGGGCAAAAACGAAGAATTCATCAAGAATGGCAACATATTTGAGTGGATTCCTCAGGGGTGATCCTTATTAAGGTATGCGAGATCTTTTTCTGTCGGTTAGTTCACACACACACTTAGTTGTTCAATTCAACAAATTTTGAGTACTTTGAATGATGAACATTGAAGTTGTTAGCGAACAATGATTGAATTCTTGTTGACTATGTTGTGTTATGCATTTAGCTGATTTTTTTCATCTTTTTGGGATGTCTTAAGGGTGTAATCTATTAGGTATTGAGGTAATAGTAATCCTCAGCGATTGGGGAAAATCCATGGAAGTTTAAATGGTTAAAAGTAGAAAAGTGGAAAATAAAAAATTAAAATCCCTTCTGTAAGGTCCTGGGGCGCCACGCCATCCAGAACCCCTCATGACTGTCTCTTTCTCTAAGACTCTACTATGCCGCGAAAGCCAGAGCCCCAAGAATTGGTGGATCCCTTGTTATTTACCAATCTTTTTGTACGAGTTATGAACTTATGAACCTAAAACTCCTAGTCGATTCTAACACTCTAAGGTACATCTAAACATTATGAAATCATCCATAAAATGAAATCATTAACCTTGAATCCACAACCCAATTCAAGGAAACTTAAAATCAAAGTCAAAGAAGCTAAGAGTTAAATCTTAAAGTTATGAAATATCTCAAAGTTAAGTTCTTAAGGTTTACAAGAGTCTTATTTAGACATTTTAACATCGTATCAATGCTCAAATTTCGAGTTACAGAAAGAGTAAAAGTTAAAGTCTTTTCTTCAAAGAATTATGAGAGAACCAAGTATTTCCAAAATATTTGATTAAGATAAATGTTTCAAGTCAACCAAAGAGTAAATAGTTGATTTTGTTTGTCAAAGGCTATAAGGGAACTAAGTATTTCTTATAAAGTTTTATAAATATATATATTTATGCTAAGAGGAATCTATGATTTCCCAAAAGAGTTTTGAACAGGAAAAGGGAACATTGATTCGAAGAGATTTTTTAAAGCTTAATGTTGAGAAATTATCTCATCCCAAAGAAAGGAAATAATTTTTAAAACATGAGTTAAAATATATTTTGGAAGTATTATTGAGCATCGACGTAGGGGTAGGAGTTCATATTAAATCAAGTCAACATTTAAAACATGTAGATATCATGGGTATTAAAGGGACATAATTTTTAGATGATCACGTAATATAAGCTAGTGGATCCACTAAGTTTATGAATTCTATGGGACGGCAAAGTAAATGACACTTCTCGTAGTGTGGGTAAGATGTTGTATCACCACTTATGCTCATAGTGGTGGTTTTCGGTAAGAAAATCTCCCACATAACTATATTATTTTCATATACAACTAAAGTTGAGTTTGTTATTCTATTTCCTTTAATAAACTAAGTTGTTTTACGTTTTTCCAATGCTTTATATGTATCACATATGTTTTAATTGACTTATATATGCAGTGAGTTAAGTATTTATGATTTGTGCAGAGCCAATGTAAATTCATTTTATTCTTACCAAGCTTTAGTGGTTGTTAGCAATCCAAATGGCATACTCATACATTCAATGTACTGATGCCAGTTTTTCCTGCATCATCTTAGGATGTTGACGCATGTAACGAGGATCATTATCCAACTCCTCGTTGATCCAGTTTGTGAACATAAACTTAGTGGTGATCCTCCTTGTATTTTGGAGGATCCTTCGTTATTCCTTTCCAGCCTCTTCATCGTAGAATGTTGTGGGGTTTGTTACGACATTCATCATAGTAGGTTTAGGGGCTTCATAGACTTACAGTCAGTCATGTAATTCATTTAGGTTTTTTTATTTCTATATATCTTATTTTGATATTTAATGCCATTTTAACAAAGAAAATTAATTTAACTTATTTATGAGAATGTTTTTGTTTTATCATTGAGTAAGTATTTTGTTGAGTTAATTAAGATAGGTCAAGGATTTGCTCAAGGTCAACAATGGTCATTCGGTGCCGTCCACGTCTAGGATGTATGCTCGGGGCGTCACAAACCTTGTATCATAAAGCACAGTGTTCAAATGTTTATGATGTCCTGTCTATAGAGTCCTAGTTATTTGTGTAATGCGCACCACATCTTTGAGTAGGAGGCTGCAACATTAAGGAATTTCATTACATCATTCATCTTCCTATTTCGTATATTACAATTTATATCTAAAAAGTTTCCCTCTAATTCGTGCTTGCACGTGTTTTAGATTATCATGCCTCCACGAAGAGAATCTAGAGGTCGTCCAGCCATAATGAAAGTAGAAGAACTGGAGGTACTAATGCACCCGAAGTGTAACCTCAAAGGGAAGTTACGAATGCTGAGTTCCACGAGGCTATTAAATGTTAAGACAAGCGGTGATTAACAAAGTTAGGCAACAAAGAGGAGATCGAAAAGAAAGGGCAGACCCTTCAACGAATAGGGAATTTTTGAGGATGAACCCCATAAAATTTTTCTAGTTCAATCACTACTAAGGATCTGGAGAACTTTGACAAATAGCTTCAGAAGTTGTTTGAGATGATGCATGTTGTAGATACTGAAAGGCTTCAACTAGTTACATATCAACTAAATAATGTGGCTAAGACTTTGTTCTATTAGTTAAATGACGGCAGAGATAAGGATGCACCACATCCGAGATGGTCTTGTTTCGAAGAGGTTTTATTGGGGCGGTTCTTCCCCTAAGAAATTAAGGAGGCTCTGAAATGGGATTCCTTGAGTGTTCATGAGTATGGTCTGAAATTAACCCAATTGTCTAGCTATGCTCCAAATATTGTTATAGACATGAGGAGCAGATTGAGTTTGCTTTTCGCTTTCTTAGGTCGTGCATCTCGTAAAGAGGGAAAGCGGCAATGCTTATCGTGGACATGGAATATCCGGATTTATGGTTTATGTGCAAGAAGTTGAAGAGGAAAAGTTGAGGGATAGAGAAGAGTACAGGAATAAGAAAGCCAAGACACCGAATGAGTCTAGGCAGTAGAAAGGTGACTCAAATTTGCCACAATATCCGAAACAGAAGTGGCATGCACCATCATCATCTTGTGCACAGGCGCCTACAAACAGAGCGTGACTACAATGGCTATAATGCACAAAACTAATGATATAGGCTAGAATAGTCTAAAGGAAGCGTGGCACATGGGGTAGTTGGGCTTGTGCATGTGCTAAGTGTTGTAGAACCCACCTAGGCATATGTCGTGAATGCCAAAGATTTTGCTTCAAGTGTGGTGAAGAGGGTAACTTAATGAGATATTTCCCTTATAATAAGTAAGGTGGTGGAATTCTGGCCAATAGAACTCAATTGTTATCTGTTGCTCCAAAAGTCAGAAGTACACCTAGAGGAGCCACTTCCTGTACTGGCAGAGGGGCAAACTATTTTTATGCAATCACTAGGCTCCAAGAGCAAGAGAGCTCTCCTGATGTTCTCATTGGTATGATAAAAGTATTTACTCTTGATGCTTATGCTTTTCTAGACCCAGGATTAGATCAAGTTTTTGCTTTGTTACTCCTTGTGTTGAAAATCATTTTGATATTCTCACTGGAAAACTTTGTGAACCTTTCTGTATTTTTACCACTTGGAAAGTCTATTCTAGTCAAAAGAGTCTATCGTGATTGTCCTATTTCTATCAATCACAAAAACACCATTATTAGTATTTAGTTATGTCTTTTATGTTTGCCAATGCACTAGCTCTGCTCATGGATCTTATGAATAGTATTCAAGCCTTACTTAGATATGTTTGTTATCATCTTCATTGATGACATACTAATATATTAAAGGAATGAAGAAGATCATGCTAGTAACCTCATAATAGTACTTCAGAAGTTGAATCAAAAGGAGATATATGCCATGTTCTCCAAGTGTGAGTTTTTACTTAAGTGTGGAATTCTTGCGCCACATTATTTTTTGGTGATGGGATAAGAGTTGATACCAAAAATATAGAATTAGTTCAGAGTTTGCCTAGAGCCATGTCTCCAACCAATTTTAAGAGTTTCTTGGGTTTAGCAGGCTAATATCGAAGCGTTGTTGAGGGGTTTTAATCTATCTCGTCTCCCTTGATCAAGTTGACTCATAAAACAGCAGAGTTTCAATGGTCTAAAGCTTGTGAGAAAATCTTTTAGGAATTTAAAAAAAGGTTGACTACATCTCCAATTTTGACTTTATCAGAGGGTACTCAGGATTTTGTGTTGTAGTGTGATATATCTAGAGTTTGTTTTGGCTGTGTGTTAATGCAAAAAGTCAAGGTCATAGCCTACGCCTCCAAATAGTCGAAACTTCATGAGAAGAAATACCCAACCCAAGACATAGAATCAGCTGTTGTGGTTTTCGCCTTTAAGATATGGCATTACTATTTGTACGGCGTTCATGTTTATATATTTACTGACCATAAGATCCTAAAATATGTGTTCACCTAGAAGGACCTCAATCTAAGACGAAGGAGGTGGTTAGAACTACTCAGGAATTATGACATGAGTATTCTTTACCACTCATGTAAGGATAATGTGGTTTTTGATTCCTTAATCTGGTTATCCATAGGGAGTACCGCCCCTGTTGAGGAAGAAAAGAGGGAGTTAGCTAAAGATGTGCATAAACATTCACATTTCGGAGTCAGACTTATGGATCTCACAGAAAGAGGGATAGTGGTGACTAATTGGGATGAATCATCAATATTGTCTAAGGTTAAATAAAAGCAAGACCAAAACAACATTTTGCTTGATTTGACGGAAAATGTTCATAAACAAAAAGTATTGGCTTTTGAACAAGGCGGAGATATTGTGCTAAAGTACTAAGGTAGATTATATGCTGGTTGGACTCAAAGAGAGGATCATAGAGGAGGCTCATAGCTCAAGATACTCCATTTATCGAGTTCCACCAAGATTTACCGCAATTTGAATGAGGTAAATTTGTGGGAAGGCATGAAGAAGGACATTGTAATGTTTGTTGCCAAGTGCCCAAATTTCTAACATGTGAAAGTAGAGCACCAAAAATATAGAGAATTGGCTTAGACTACAAAACATCCAGAATGGAAGTGCGAGATGATTTATATGGAATTTATCACAGGCTTCCCAAGATATCGTGGGTAACATGATTATAGTTAGGTAATTGTCAATTGAATGACAAAATCAGCCCACTTTACGCCGGTAAAGACTACCCATTCAGCTTCGGATTATGCTAATATTTACAATAAAGAAGTGGTAAAACTTTATGGAGTTCTGGTCTCCATTATTTCAGATAGAGGTTCACAATTTTTCTACTTTATACGCTCAAATTACACTTCCCTAAAGAAGTATATGCGGTAGTATCAAGTGAAGAACCCAATTGCTAGGTTGGGGTCGATCCCACGAAGAAAATTGTTTAGACTTAACTTTAGTCTATGATTACGTCTATTTAGTCAAGTCCTTTCCGAAAATAGATAATTTAAAAGGTGGGGGGGTTGAAACAAACGTGTTCAATTATTTCTATGTAAACAAGTAGCAAGATTAAAACTTTTTTTTTATCAAGTGACGAAAGAAACTAGGGGTGTAAGTGTTTCCCATAGGTTCATAACGTTGTAATCCTAGCTATAATAATTCTTTCCTAGTGTCTTGCATGCAAAGTAGTTAGTTATGTATCTCTAATTCCTTGGTCCAGAACCTAGAGAATTTCACTCCGTACCTTAGTCCAACTACATGTGTCTACTTTACTAAACCTTACATTAACCTCATATTAAGCATCATATTCAATGTAGGTCTAAGTTACTACTTTGCACCAATTGAACTAGCCTATTAGATAACATATAATAAATATTTGTTTATAATTCTTTTCTTATCAACTACCTACTTGGTCCATCAAGTAGAAATAGGGCATGTTCTAACGCGTGCACTCGTTAAAAAGACTTCTAAAAGAAATAATTATCAATACATGCATGGACCTATTCTAGAATTCTTATTTAGCTAGTTTTACCTTGTTAATCACACATGGTTCCCAAAACCCTAGTTGTGGATTAAGTTGCCCATGCCTAGAAATACACAATTCATGGTTGTTAAACAAGAATTCATGTACTTATTTTGAAAAGTTTGAAGAAAATCCTGAAATAACAGTTGAATTAACGAAGCTATCTTGAGAATCGATTCCGAAAACTTGAAGTAATTCACAAAATCCAAAGTTCAACTTCCAATAACAAGAGTATGAAAAATAACATAAAGTCTAACCCCAACTATATGATTTTTAACCTTATTTATAATATTAATGACCTAAATTAAAAGGAGTTCTAAATAAGGAAAGTCTATCAAGAAATACGTCTTCAATCGACGGCACCACTAACAGTCCGTCAATGGAACGACGGACCGTCGACTTCCTTCATCAGTTCATACTTAGCATCTTTTTCAGCCTTCGTTCTGGCATCTTTGGTTAGTGGGACTAATCACTGATCTGATCAACGATTTCCAAGGACCGTCTGTCAGTCAATCGACGGACCGTCGATCCTTTTGTAGCCCACACTTAGTCAGAATTCCCCGAGTTGCTTCGAGATGCTTGGACCTCTAGTGGACGACCACCACCTACGAACCGTCATGGAACGACGGGTCGTCAATGGCTTTGTGAATCAACTCTTCTGCACAATCTTCTACATTTCTGTTTTGGACGACTTTCCTGTAAAACACAAATAAATACCATTAGAGTTACTACAAAAATGCCCTAGACACACACTAAAATTAAGGAAAGAGCATAAAATGTACCTTGAAAGCACGATACATCAACAACCTTAAGTAAAATTCGTTGTTTGTCCTTAAGCGACCCACTATGACTCACCACAACACCTTTGTAAAAAAGTATCCTTATTTAATCTTTCGCAATAATATGGCTATCAATCCCGATTGTTTTCATTGCTTTCATGCATGATATAACTCTTAGGATCACTCATGTGAATCAGACCATGACACAGACTCACCACGCCGATACCTCTACTGTTTTATCTCTCACAAAGGCAATAACTCTCCAATATTTCAACAAGTGTTCTCACTTCAAATGATATCCTCCTTTTTCACAGGGTGATTTTAAATTTAAGTACGAGGATCATTATTCAATCCTCACTCTCAGTAAAACTTCAAACCTAATTGATACTTGTCGCCATAGGCTTGCCCTTATTTTCACTATATTATGTTCACCATATTAGACTCTTAGGATCATGATAGGACTTTAATGGCCTGTAACACAGGCTTAGGGTCATGTATGGTACATATGGATACATTTTAGTGAATTGTTTCCCTCCTTGACATTACGGATAAACGTCCTACCTTTTTCATAGTCTAATATTCCCTACTCTTCATTTTATTGTATTATTTGCCTTGTTTTCTCCTTTCTTTCTTCTTTTGTGCAAATGACTGTTCTTTTATTTTTATTTTTTTCTTTCAAATTTTTCACTTTATTTAAACTTTTATTGATACACTTCTCTTATTCGCTATTTCTTTTCTTTTTTGTTCTTTCACATTAATCTTTTAAACCCTACTTTTCTTCACATTATTCATAATAGGCACCCTGAACTCATGGCTTAGTCGAGTTACACAAAACCCAAGGTTGGGTCAGGGCCAAGACGAGATTGGTATCTTCATTGGGAACCCTCAACATACGATTTTGTCCTAAGTTGAGGTGAACATGTGCAAATCTTGAAACCCCAACACCACCAGACGGAAAACTCCTCATTTTGCCTAACGTTTTTGCTTAGCGTTTGTATATGTTTTGATTATATTTTTTTTCGTGTGAGTTCTTCAAGTGTGAAGAAATTTGGTTGTGTTTTCTGTTATTATAATTTTCTTAAGCAGAGAAAAAGTGAGAAGAGTGGAGAAACATGTGATAGATGAGCGTGAGAGAGTAGTTTAGGATTAAGAGTTTTGGTTTGGGAATTAGTCAAACTAGGACTCCATATTCATTTTAATAAAATTTCTTATTTAATAAGCTTAGTGAAATGACCATAAATCCATTTGAAAAATCATATAATAAACCTCAACTTAAATACATTTAATTCATCTTCCGTTGAGGTTCGAACCCGGGTGGAGTGACAACTGTGAAACGGGTCATTTCGGGTTGACCCGACTCGAACCGTCCACTTAATTAAATTAATTAATTCCTTAGGGTAATTATGATATTACCCTTTGCCTGTAAAAGACCATTTTACGCCTAGACCCTCCAAACATAAGATTTTTCCTTTTTAAGTCCGGTAAAGACTCATCCGAGTGAATATTCATATTCGGGAACCCTACTTCGATGGACTCATCCTTTATTAGATCAACTAACTCCCTTAGTTAGTTGGCTTGGATGTCACAAGGGTTCAGAGGTTCGGTTCTACGAGCATCAATTCCGTGTGAACCCGGTCTAATCGTAGGCATTCTAGACAAATTAAGCATTACTTAGCATATCCATTTTTAGGGTTGTTACATTATCCCCGAATAACACTTCTTATAATCTAGCATAACGCCAATCATATCATAACATATCCATTATGCACAGTGAAGTAGTAGAAACAAAGAATGGAGAGATAAGGGAACGTCGACTTAAGAGTAAGGAATCTAACCTTATAGACTGAAAAGATAGGGATAGCGGGATCTCGTATCAGCCTGGGCCTCCCACGTAGCACCCTCAACAAGATGATTCCTCCACAATAACTTTACTGTGGCAATCTCCTTGTTTCTCAGTCGCTTGACCTATCAATCTATGATCTGAATAGGTACCTCCTCATAGGACAAGTCTTCATCGAACCCCAATCCTTCGACTGGTAAAATCGATGTTGTATCACCTAGGCACTTCTTTAACACGGATACATAAAATATTGGATGGATAGAAACTAGCTCTGCAGGCAATGCCAACTCATAGGCCACCTCACCCACACGCTGTAGGATCTCATATGGCCCAATATACCTCGGACTCAACTTGCCCTTCCTGCCTAACCTCTTCACTCCATTCATAGGTGATATCTTCAAATAAACCTGGTCACCAACATCAAACTCTAAGGGACATTTTGTGTTGTCTACATAAGACTTCTGCCGACTTTAAGCAGTAGCCAACCTGTCCCTAATCACCCTGACCTTCCCTTAGGTATTATAAATGATCTGTAGACCCAAAATAGATGACTCTCCAAACTCAAACAACCCTCCTTGAGACCTACACCTCCTACCATATAATGCCTCAAACGGTGCCATCCCAATGCTTGAGTAATAGTTGTTATTATACGATAACTCTATGAAAGGCAGATTGTCGTCCTAACTACCTCTAAAGTAAATCACACACGCTCTCAACATGTCCTCTAATGTATAAATGGTGAGATATCCCTTCCCATCAGTCTGAGGATGAAAGTCAGTACGAAGCTTTACTTGCGTGCCTAAGTTCTTCTTGAAGGATCCCCAGAAATGTGAAGTGAACTGAGTTCTGCTATCTGATATGATAGAAAAAGGAATCCCATGTGATCTCACAATCTCATCAATGTAGAGTCTCGCATAATCCTCGGGTCTGTAAGTAGACTTCATAGTGATAAAGTGGGCAGACTTAGTCATCCTGTCCACAATAACCCATATGGAGTCATAGTGTCTCCTAGTCCTCGGAAGACCAACCACGAAGTCCATATTAATGGCCTCTCACTTTCATGCCGGAACCTTAATAATCTGAGTAAGACATCTAGGCTTAAGATGTTCTGCCTTAAACTGTTGTCAATTATGACACTTGGACACATATTCAACAATGTCCTTCTTCATGCCATCCCACTAATAGATCTTTTTATAATCATGATACATCTTGGTGGAACCTAGATGTATGGAATATCTTGAACCATGGGCCTCTCCAACAATCTTGGTCTGCAAATCATCCACATCTGGCACACATATCATGTCCTGGTACCTAAGTATTAGGTCACCTCCCAAAGCAAAAGACTCATTCAACTTAACCAACGCTGAGTCCTTCAGCTCGATCAACACAGGATCAAGATTCTGACTCTTCTTGACTTCAACTACTAACAATGATTCAAAAAAAGGATTAAATGAAACACCCTCACTAGTAGAATCAACTAACTGCACACCCAGTCTGGCAAGTCTATGTATATATTTCAGGAATTCTTTCTTCACATCCTCAACGTGGATTGTACTTCCCATTCTCATCCTGCTCAAACCATAAGCTACTACATTAGCCTTACCTAGATGGTAGTGGAAATTCATGAAATAGTCCTTCAACAGCTCCAACCACCTCCGCTAACGTAGATTGAACTTGTCTCACTTGTACTAGCCTATCCTCATGTAGCCACTCTTTCTTTTCTTGTTTATCTTGTAGCATAAATGTACTCTCTTTGTCATTTCATTTAGTGACATTGATTTTTAGGCGTAGATGCAGCTTGTCTCACTTGCACTAGCCTATAGTCTGAAGTCATTCTTTTCTTTACATATTAACTTTAAATTCATTCTTAACAGTTTATTTTGGAGTATGCTTGATATTTGACTTTACATCATTCTACACTCCCCTTATGTGATCCTCATCAATATTAGATCCCATATAAACGGGAGGATTCATCCTCGTGAAGTACCTTAACATGTTAGCCATGGTGCTGGCAGGTGGGTTCTCCATGGGAACACCTTATTGCTCCGCCTGGGCTGTCGTAGCCTAAGCTTGTAAAGTGATGGTTTCGGCCATCTGTACCAAGGTTGTCCTCACTTCTCCATCTGTCAACCTAGTTGTGTTAACATGCATCTCAATTCAGCAGCTGGGGTATGGGGATGATCTTTGTTGCACCAAACAGTATCTTCTCCTCTTCACGACCAGCGTCCAACCTTGTGTTCATTTTTTTAAAAAAGAAGAGTTGATGCTGGATACGCTCATAACACCAATGAATCAGACATTAGAGAAGGCACGATAAGATCAGAAGAAGGGAATTTTCTTACGCATCATATAGGCTCTTGTTCAGGAAAGTGGTGCACTTCACCACCATGACTTAGAAACTACTTAATGTGGTTGATGTAAACTTATTATCCTTGAAATATAATCTTGTGATCTGATACCAACATTGTCAGGACAAAAATCTATATCCCAGACGAGACCGGCGTCGTTGACCTCTCAGAAGTCGCACACAAGCCTACATACGTCATTGTTACTTCATCTAGTTTAATTTTAGCGGAAAAATAGAACTTTTTTTAGTTAACATTGAATTAAGTCATTCTACTTAAACTCATAAACGTTCTCAATCACTCATATAATATTAATATCATCAAATGAAAGAAATAATCCATTATTGCATTAAACCTTTTTTTTTGCCAAAATGCACTAATAAAAAGCTTGAAATGAAACACTAGTGGAACATGCTCCAATAGCTAAAGCCTACATCTAAGCTAGAAAATAATAGTAGACATCATCGAAAGCATGACGGCCTACCAAATCCGGATGAAAGCTCACGTACAGATAGCTGCAACGTCGTACTGTAAGCTTTAACGTCCACCAGTACCTGCACCTAAAAGTAGATATTGTATGGGATTAGTAGGCACTTGTACTATGTATGGGTATATTCAAGCACACACCAGGGACATGCATGAGTAAGAATAGCACTTTCGGAACAACGTGATTTACGGAAAGTGACGTCACTGGACATGCCAGATTTGGATTAGGAAAGTCAATGGACTTGGCAAATTTGGTTTAGGAAAGTCAGTGGACTTGCGTAATTTTGATTAAGGAAAGTCATGCCATGAGAGTAACATGAATCATCATACGTATCATATTGCACACAACACATAGCATATTACATATAGCACACAACATATTGCATATAGCACTTAACATATTTCATATCATTCGAACATACGCCTTGAGCCTTGGAATCTTGGACTTGACATTAAGACTTCCCAAAATGAGGACTCAACATATGGGACCTCAACTAAGGATCCTTCATTAGCAAACGTAGAGTCTGCTTCATTCATTCATATCTACTTCATTTAATTCATTCATAAGCTAGTGTAAACACCAGCTATACCTAGGATGTCATTTAAGACATTCACCGGGTTCGCTGTGCAATGGCCAAGAATGACCTAGTGCCATTACTTAAGTCTTGCTCACCTCATGGTTATCCTATCCTAACACCGTTGGTATCATTCATTTCATTGTGTGCATCATTTGAGGCTGGCCTCATTCATTTATTGAGAACTTTAATTTTAACCGACATAGATCATGTGAGCATCATGAAATCCATTGTCTGCCCCACACCAAAAAGAGGTGGAATCACCGGCCAAAGTGACCCAAAAAAAGCTAGCATATATAGGGAATTGAGCCATGATAGATCCCTAAGTTGGCAGTATAGGTTCAAAGACTAGGAGATATAAGAAGACCCATACCCGGCATGTCGGACACTCTTATGTCATGAGAGTTACGTGAACCTCCGCCCTTCCCAAAAGAAGGCATCACCACTTATAGCTAGCCTGTCAGTGCTCAGTATAAAGTTTCATTTCATTCAACTCATACGTCATGGAAGATGACTTCTAGTATGAGGACATCATATCGCAATAGATGATTTCTCATGTCATCATTTGTATCAAATATACATTAATCTCGATACATTCATTAGAGTATTCATTGAGACTGGTCTCTTCATTAACTTTACACTCTCATAGGTGAGTACATTTTGGTAACATTTACTTAGGCTCATTTGAGATTTCTCTCATATTTAACATTAACCTCTTACCGTGTTTTCACCACATTCATTAGCTTTAGCACATTTGCTCTTCATAATTACACACCTTTTTTTAACGTGAATGTTCAATTCATCATATGCCAATGCACTTGGCCATTTAGTGTGTTCCACACTCTTACTTAATCCTTCTAGGAGTTCATCATTTCGTTACATACATCTTAGGTTCACTTACTTTTGAACGTATGCTAGACTTATGGGTCTATACATACAAGCCATGAGGATTCATTCATAGTTCGTTTAAGTGATTCATATCTTCCTATGATTTTCTGACACAAGACTTATGCATCTTGTATGTATGCCAAGATCATCAATTTCGATCTATGTAGGCAGTATCATTTGAACATTTATTCACGTATGAATTATGTATCAATATGGAAATTGGGTAAGGGAACCCTATTTTGAATCCATTGGACAACAATTACATTTTTATTTAAATTAGTTGACCAACACGGCCTGGGACCCAAAATCGAGCCCAAACGCCTTCTTTTTATTTTCCCTTGATTTCTCTCTTTAATTTTTTTTTTCGTTCATTGGGACTAAGAGGATGTGGGATCAAACTCCCACAACCTAATATTCTTTTAATTTACTTTTTCCTTAAACCATTTTTGTTTTGACCAGAAGGTGTGGGATCGAACCCCCACGGCCCCACCTTAATTTTCTCCTTAATTCCTTTTATTCTTCCTAGAGGTCGTGGGTTTGATCCCCACATGCCTCAACATTTATTTTTTTTTAATTTTTCCTTAAATATTACCGAGAGGTGAAACAGGGTATTTCGGGTTGACCCGACCAGAACCATCCACTAAATTAAATTAATATTAAATAAATTAATTCCTTAGGGTAATTACGATATTACCCTTTGCTTGTAAAAAAACATTTGACCCCTAGATCCTCCAAACTTAAGATTTCCCCTTTTTAAGTCTGATAAAGACTCACCCGATTGAATATTCATATTCAGGATGCCTACCTGGCTGGACCCAACCTTTCCTAGATCAACTAACTCCCCAAATTAGTTATCTTGGATCTCGCAATGGTACAGAGTCTTGTTCTACGAGCATCAATTCCGTGTGTACCCGGTCTAATTGTACGCATTTTAGACACATTAAGCATTACTTAACATATCCATTTTTAAGGTTATTACATCTACTTTGGCCGGTAGACCATACTTTTTTGGTGTGGGGTTTTATGACTCTGGTTTCCATGTTTAGAATCACAGGGTCTATGTCGGTTAAGTATATAGTTTCCCTAAAGTAAAATGGACAATGGAAGTAAATGACTAAGAACCTAACTAGAATGACTTAAGGGAGGTTACTTAGGATAGGTGGAAGTAATAAACCCATCTAGACAATGCATAAGTAGCTCCTTAGGAATTCTAGGAAGGTGTTGTAATGCATGTCACTATGTATGTGTTCTTTATGCATGACATTATAGTATTTGTCTACTTGTTATGTTGGTGTGCATGATATGAGTCTTTATGGATGATGTTGATATTGTTAACTATATGATGAAGGCCTTGCTTCACATAAATGAAGTTGTCTCCTTTTAATATGTTGATATATGACTTAGATATAAAAGCTTGTAGTCTCATGATAGGTTTACTATGTATGTGTGAGGTTATGGGGTTCTACATGTACATTGCACTAGTAGACTTATATTGGGGGAATGATTTAGGTCTTATAAGGTTCTATGTGAAGTAAAATAAGTATATGTGCATAATGACTAGGAGTTCTCTATAATCTTCTTTTAGTCTTGGCTTAAATATGTCTATGTTGTACTATACTTCTATGATGATATGTGTTGGCTTGTGTAAGTTGTATGTATGGTTTTTCTTGTAGTACATAGATGATGCATTGCACCAAGTATCACAAAGGGTTACTTCGCAGGCTTATGAATTAAAAGAAATAGTTCACTCTTAAGGAGTGAGATCACTGTATAGTGACCTCAAATGGGACTTAAATTCTATATGCGATTTTCTATGGTGTTACGCCTTTGATTGTGTTTATATGAAGTATATGAATTATATAAATGGTATTGTTTTAAGATTTTATAGAGATTTACTCTAAGAGGCATGAAGTATGATTTTCAAGAAAATGTCCCTTTTAAATGCATGGTTTTGCATGGTTGTCATACTTAGTGTCTTCTTGTACTAACCCATTCTTCTCTACTTTTTTACACAAAGTTTAGATTATGGATGCTTAAAGGATGTTTATGATTAACGATATTGATATGATTCTCAAGCTCGGGGTCTTTATGTTCCAAGGATTCCCTACTTATGTCTTAATGTAAAGTTTATTAAATGTTGTATAGTTATGTCTTATGTTTTAAGGATCAATTCCTTAATGTATTCTGAAGCTGTTGAGTTGAACATGGAAAAGACACATAGGGTCTAAATATGTATTATGACTTATTTTTGTATATATATGAAGTTAAGTTTCTAGCATATGATTTGCTATGAAAAGTTTTAAATTTCCCACTAAATTTACTATGTCAATGCGACGAATGATAACTATGGGCTTGTACAAGATCATCGAGAAGTCTAGTACGCCATGTTAGATCCCAAGATGTGACAAACGTGGTATCCGAGCATGAGGTTTTTAAAACTTATTTAGGGTCCATGAAGTCTCATATTGCCATGTCTAGTATAGTCTATTATCATTTGTGGTGAGTCGCAACACATCAAATGTATGAGACGCTGTAAGTTGATAGAGTTTCCCTTCTTCATCATTCTCATTTTGTGTCATAGAACTTAACTCTATAAGATATCTCTTTTATGTTTTCTTTTACGGTGGTCTTTTTAGATGTGATTGCTTGGATGAGATTTTTCTCTATTATGGAGGGAGAAAAGTTAGTTTAAATGCTTATGGTTGTATGTGTATGCGTGAAGGTGAATCTTGTATGTTTGGATGATGTGATGCAATTTATGGCTATATATGAAAACTTATGTGATGTGGCATGTTATATTGAGAAATGTATGTCATGATATAGTTAAATTATGTTAGAAGTTACTATGGTTAAAAATGAGTCCTTTTTGAATAATGTGTTCCTATATGATTTTGCATGATAGTATCCTAAAACTATGATTTCAAGTTGAAATATTTAGTGACTACCTAAAGAAGCATGCTACCCTAAGATTATGTACTAAAAAGTGTTCAATGTCTCCCTTTGTATATGTGGTAGTTGATAAGTTGTTAGTATGGATTGGAGTCCTTTGTATAGACTTGATCCTAGTTCTAATGATAGTATGCATTCTTATGTAGGATTAGTGGGTAAAGCTTTGTCTCTTATATTGTCATGCTTTTCCCATCCATTGCCTAAATGTTGCATTTTTGGTATTTGGAAGCATGCTCACTGTAAAGCTAGGCAGCTTACATTAACATTTTTGGAAAATCAACTAAATTGTTCTTTGATTGGAAGTTGTGGAAATATGTATAGAATTGATGCATATGAACATGATAATGAATAAATAAAAAAAGATATGTGTTATTTGGAATTAAGAATGAGAGTCTTATGGAATGATGAGTTGTGAATTAATTTTTACTTCTTATTGTGTTGTGAGTTCCTTTATGTTTTGGAATTGAAGGTAGTACTCTATCTTAGTAGGGTTATGATGTGGGTTTGATTGACCTAGAAGTTACCTTTCATTAATGTTGAAAGAAAAGAAAGAGCCCTAAGGACTAACTCTCTTATATTGTTTCCCCCTATTATGCAAGGCCTTGGTGTCAATTGTATTCTATGAACACCTTATGTGGTTTCATGAGATGACCTAACTTGATAATTAGTGACAGATTGCCTAGATGATATGGTTTAGAATATATTGGTGTTCCTATGTTAACTTTCTCTAATTTCCTTCTATAGTTGTAATAACTTTAAAGTGACTAGAAATGAGGTTATTAAGTTAAGATCCTCTTAAGTTCGGGTTAAGTTGCTCTAAATTGGGTTTACCCTAACTGGGGGAGGGGGGATGTGACTGAGTAGTAAGGTTGTAGAAATTGTCAACCTTGACCTTGTATCTCACTTGAACTAGAATCTAATGAATTCTTAATAAGCTTGTTCATGAATAGAGTCTTGCATAAAGTATGAATTGCATGAACTTTATATGCTTGGTGTGTATTGATTGACATTACCTTAAAGATATTGTGATGATTCCAAGGAGAATGAACGAATTTTTTTTATAAAATTCATGTTTTCTCATGTTAATTTTCAACTTGATACGCTAGTTGTGCATTCAATTCATGTGATAAGATAAGAAACATCGTAATAGTCACTTGTCAGGTGTATGTTTAGCCTTATAATAAAAAGTTGAGTCTCTTTAAAACGAAATATATTGAGTCTCTTGAAAACTAGGTGACTTGTATGGTTTAGGAAGCATGATTATAGGTTCACTATTGAAAGTGGAAAGCATGTTTAGCTAAGTGTTCATATATGTGCCTATAATTTTGTTATATTTCCCAAAAGATGCTTACTGTGAAGGTGAGTACAATGTTAGAAATTGACATTTTGTGAAATTTCTTCCTTATTAATTGTGATGTACTTGGTGTGACTTACCATTTTGACTTCCCTAGGAAGAAAACATGCTCATGCCTTAGTTTGAAAATTGAGAATTTCTCATTTTAAAGGAATTGACCTTGTACTTTTCTTACGTATGAACTCATGATACATGTAAGTGTGTTGAGGAGAAGGACATTCCTCCATGGACACCACAAAACTTTGTATGGTTGAGTATGATGTTCATAGCACTAGGTCTAACTAATGAAAGATCTTTGTTGATTAAATTAACTCAAGTCTATGTGCATTGAAGTATGAGTGCCTAATTGCATATTTAGTGTTGTTAAACCCTTCCTAAGTGTTACTAAAAGAATAGTAGCAAGATGAGCTCCAAATAAAATTGAAGTATAATGACCATGTTATGATTAGCATAAGGATGCTCCTCATATGAACATGATAAGAGCCTATGTGTTTGATGCATTAAAGAGTAAGTGAATGAAAGTTTTACTTTATTGTGTGCATTAGGTGCAAAAATGATTGGATTATGTTATAAATTTTATGAACTGCTCTATGATGCATGAAATCCTTGTCATGATTAAAGAGCCCTAAGTGTCATTCGAGGACGAATGTTCCTAAGTGGGGGATCTTGTAAGATTCCAAAATGAGTACGGCTTTATAGAGACTAATATATTTTTCATGAGGTTATAAAGTCCAAAAATTACTAATAATATGGTTTGGATGCATTGCATAAAGTTTGAAGTGATTTGGAAGCCGAACACCAAGGGATGACTAAAACGTTCGACAAATAGTCACCTATGTGCCTCATATGTCTATACGTGTTAATAATTATATTAAATGATCTTATTAAGTCTTTAAGTGATATATAATTATGTTAAAAGGTATTATATGGTGTTTCGAGAAGTTTGGAGGTCAACTGACCAAGAACGTCCAAGGCGTTCGAAAGATAGCCCTTAAGACGTTCAATGTATTTCCTTATGGGGCCTAGCCTGTTTGGACGACTTCCAGGTGTTTGTTTTGGGTGAAACTTATGTGGAAGGTCTAAAACTTGTTAATGATTGTATGCACGTTGGAGACTTCAAGGTACAACTTTTAAAGGGCCCCAGAAAAGTCCCCACAAGAAGGAGCCAAGGCTGGTCAAGATACTGCCTTGGCAGTGTAAATAGACAGACCAAACGGCGGCGAGGTGGTAAACCAACCGACCGTAGGTTAGGTATAGTTAATTTTTACTTATATTGGGAATTTATAAACCAAAAAATTTGCCAAGCACCCAATGACGGAAGCCAAAGGGCTGCCAGTAGATCGACCTACGACTAGTCGATTGCTCCAATGATGGTGGCCTGTAGCTCCAGCATTGCGTCTTTTTTATTAAAGGGGTGAATGGAAAATTCACCGACGTACTAAACTGACTATAGTAGGTTTATTAACATACTTTTGGGTGTTTATTAGTCATCTAAAACGTGAAGAATCCATTCCAAATCCTCTCCCATGAAATTGAACTTTCCCTCAAAAATACTCTCCCTAGAAACCACCATTGTTGGTGAAGCTCAAGAACAACTTGGAGCTTGGATTTCCATGTATGAATCACGAAGTTTTAGAGGTTTTCAACTGTAACAGTTATGGTGATCCGTAATCTCTAGTTATCCTTCCATTTAGAGAGTTAATCTCAAAGTTTTCAAATAAGATTTTATGATCAATCTTTCAATCATTCAATCTAGCCATGGGTTCTTTCTAAAAAATGTTTTGAATGATTAAACAATGATGAATTGAAGTTAATATATTTGTTTGAACGTGATTTTTACTACAATTGCATGATGAACCCATGCATCTTACTTCAATCTATTTAGCCATGCCTGGACTTTGTGATCATGACTTCTTATCGATTGAATTATGATTCTATTACGTGGAATTTTTTGTATCTACTATTATTTATGTGGTTTAATGTTGAATTGACATTGAGGGATCCAGGTGATCAAGTTATGAAGATTTGAACATGTTTCATATAGGTTTCGGTGATTCACTGTAACGTTTGTCTTTTTATTAATTAATGTTTAATTGGAATGGTTGTTGATCATTGTAGCTACATACTTGAGTTGATATTATGTATGAATTTTGGGTATAATTCCTTGATGATCAAATTAAAGAAAGACCTACATGAATTGATCTAAGTTCTTCAAGTCTATGGTATTGTAACATGTGATCTTGCCGTTAGGTTAGTTTTTATATGACATGATCGTGGTTAATTGTCTATAGCTACTGCCTATAATGTAATGTGAGTATGAAATATATGTAATGGATCCAATGTGGATAAATTCATGATAGTTTGAATAGGATTAACCTATGTAAACTTACCTTCCATGAATTCTTAATATGAAACATGTTACAGTGATTTAGAGTCTATTGGAAAATGTAGTAGGATCTCGTCTAAGCTATGATTTCATGAAGCTACTGCCCTAGATTGATGTTATTAGTGAAATACAATAGATGATGAATGTAAGTGAAATTGGTTAAAGAGCTACGTTCTTCTACTTTCTACTATATATGTGATATAGTGCACTAGTTCTATCATTCTCTTATGACTACTTGTACATGGTTTTGTTTATGATTTAAGTAGTTATATCTACTCCTGTATAATGTATAAATGATGAAAGAGTAGTAATTTTCAATGATGACCAAAGGCTAAAGTATTGGTAAGAGTTTCTCTATTCTTCTATTTCTCTACTTCATTATAATATTTTTGATGAAGCCTTGTATGGCATTGTGTGGTATGGTTCACTTATGGTGGAGGTGTTTAATTTATTTTAATTATATATGTGTTGACCATAGCCTTGAAGGAAAATTATTGAATATATGAATAAGTCGTTATGATGATAACCTTATGTGTAACTTGTTCCTAGTCTTCTTCTCTAGTTTTGAATCAAGGTGATGTTATTATTATCATGAGCATGTAAAATATTATGCTAATATAATGTGTAGGTGCTGCCATTAATCAAGTGTTAATAATTGATGACCCCTACCCATGTACCCGTATGTGAATGTGTAAATAGCTAAGTTAGGAGTCTTGATTATAATGTGAAGTTCGTCTTGCCTCCTATTCTATTATGTGTTGTATGGTCTATTCTTTAAAGAGTATTATTGTCTAAGAGGGTGGCTACCTCAATGTGTTGTTGATAGCCATTATGTGATCTTGTTGACCAACGTATAAACACACTCTCTTACATTCATGTTACAAGTAGTATAGCTCATGGTGTCTATATGAAAGGTAGTTCTCATATTCACTAGTGTCTACTACTATTCATGTGAAAATGATGTTTATGAAAGTATTATATGTGTTTCCTTAGCTAGTATGACGTAATATGTGTACCAGTGTGGGCAAGGGTATGGCATTTTGCCTATGCATTGCACATGTATACCTTGATTGGATAGTTGTAGTTTAGGTTTCTATATGTATGAATATGAATGTATAAATATGTTTGCCTTAAGGTGTTATGGGGAAGGATTGTGCATATATGTGCATACACTCACACATGTGAAAGATGACCTAATTAATAAAAGGGCCTTGAAAGGTGTGCCCATGAATACTCTAAAACTAGATAGGTGTTTGAATATGTTATAAGCATATGGGAGAAAATATCCTTAGCTTATGTTTTATGAAAAAGATAATAATGGTTTTTTCAATAAAGGGAACTTAGTTTAGACCGAAATGAACTTGTAGATTAGGGGGTGACACTTTCCCACATATGGAAAGTAGGGTTCACTACAGTCCTCACGGGGTGGATGGCCTCATGACCCAACATAGGGTATAGAGTTAATATTTCCATGATTTCTCCCAAGTTCCATAACTATTTTGACACCATACGATACTAGCTAGTGGATCCATCTAGAAAGCTATGTCATGTTTGGTTATACTTGGGCCGATAGACCACCCTTTTTGGGTGTGCGGTTTTATGACACCGGATTCTATGTTTAGCACCACATGGTCTATGCCGGTTAAGGCTATAATTACCCTAAAGTAAAATGGACAATGGAACTAAATGACTAAGACGCTAACTAGAATGACTTAAAGGAGGTTACTTATAATAGGTGGAAGAAATGAACCCATCTAGACATTGCACAATTAACTCCTTAGGAAGCTCTAGGAAGTTTTTCTAATGCATATCACTATGTATGTGTTTTTGATGCATGACATTGTAGTATTTGTCTACTTGTTATGAAGGTGTGCATGATATGAGTCTTTTTGCATGATGTCGATATTGTTAACTATATGATGAAGGTCTTGCTTGACAGAAACGAAGTTGTCTACTTTTACTATTTTGATATATGACTTAGATGTAAAGGCTTGTGGTCTCATGATAGGTTTACTAAGTATGTGTGAGGTGATGGGGCCTTACATGTACATTGCACTTGTAGACTTATATTGGGGGCATGAGTTAGGTCTTATAAGGTTCTATGTGATGTAAAAATGTATATGTGCATAATGACTAGGAGTTCACTGTAATGTTCTTTTTGTCTTGGTTTAAATATGTCTATGGTGTAGTATACTTTTAGGATGATATGTGTTGGCTTATGTAAGTAGTATGTATTGTTTTCATTGTGGTTCTAATGTCATGAATTTCACCAAGTATCACTAAAGGGTTATTTGTGAGGCTAATGAATTGAACGAAATAGTTCACTGTTAAGGAGAATGAGCTCACTGTAAAGTGACGTAAAATGGAACATAAATTCTATATGTGATTTTCTATAGTGTTTGGCCTTTGATTGTGTTTTTATAAAGTATATGAATGATATTAATTGTATCTTTTTAATGTTTTATAAAGATTTTCTTAAGAAGGCATGAAGTATGATTTTCAAGAAAATTATCCTTTTAACTCCATGTTTTTTCATGGTTGTCATACTTAATGTATTCTTGTACTAATCCCATTCTTCTCTACTTTTTTACACAAAGTGTAGGTTATGGATGCTTAAAGGAGGTCTATGATTGAGGTGCTTGATATGATTCCGAATCTCAAATAAAGGGGTCCTTATGTTCCAAGGATTCCCTACTTATGTCTTAATGAAAGTTTATTAAATCTTGTATACATATGTATTATGTTTTATTGTTCGTAACCCTAATGTATTCTAAAGTGTTGAGCTAAGATGGCAATAAAATATAGGGTCTAAATACGTATTATGAGTTATGTTTTATATATATATGAAGTGAAGTTTCTAGCATATGATGTGCTATAAAAGTTCTAAATTTTCCGCTAAATTTACTATGTTAATGCGATTTGAATGATAACTATGGGCTTCTACAAGACTTCCGAGCGGTAAAGTATGCCATTTTGTTTCTAGGGGGTGCTCCTCGGATGTGAAATTTGTGGAATAGCTTAAGAAAGTGTTGAGGTGGTGTATATGGTCGATATTGAAAGGGTTGAGCTAGTTGCATATCAATTGATGAATCTGGCTATGACTTGGTTCAATCAGTGGAAAGAGGGCAGAGATGAGTATGCACCACATCTAAGATGTGCTTGTTTTGAAGAGGCTTTCTTGGGGTAGTTATTCCCTTAAGAAAAAAAGGAGTCAAAGGTATTGGAGTTCCTTACTCTGAAACAGGACTCCTTGAGTGTTCATGAGTATGGACTGAAATTCACCCAATTGTCTCGCTATGCTCGTAATATGGTAAATGCTAGAAGGAGCAGATTGAGTTTGTTTGTCGCTGGCCTGGGTTGTTTATCTAGTAATGGAGGAAGAGAGGAAATGTTAATCGTGGACATGAAAATATATGGTTTATGTGAATAAAGTTTACAAGGAGAAGTTGAAGGACAGAGAAGAGTACAAAAACAAGAAAGCCATGATTTGGAATGAGTCTGGGCTGTATAAAGGTGGTTTGAATTCGTTACAATTTCCGAAACAGGAAGGGCATGCACCATCATCATAGAGTACACCTGATCCTAGAAACAGAGGTGACTACCATGGCTGAAATTTTCAAATCTAATGATCTAGGCCAACAAAGTCTAAAGAAAGTGTGGCAGAGGGGTAGTTGGGTTTGTGCATGTGCTAAGTGTGGTAGAACCCACCCAGGTAAATATCGTTTAGGCCATAGTGTTTTCTTCAAGTGTGGTGAAAAGGGTCACTTCATGAGAGAGTGCCCTAAGAATAAGCAATGTGGTGGAAGTCTGGGCAATAAAACTCAATATTTATGAGTTGCTCCACCAGTCATAACTGCACCTAGAGGATCCACTTCTGGTACTGGTGTAGGGGAAAACAGTTTCTATGCAACAATAGGCTCCTAGAGCAAGAGAACTTGCTTGATGTTCTCACGTGTATGATAAAAGTATTAACTTTTGATGCTTACGCTTTGCTAGACCGAGGAGCAAGTTTATGTTTTTTAAATACTTATATTGCAAATCAATTAGAGATTCTTACTATGAAACTTTGTGAACTTTTTTTTTGTTCTGTTGGAGAGTCTAGCGGAAAGAGTCTATCGTGATTTTCCTATTTCTATCAATTACAAGAACTCCATGGATGATCTAGAAGAGTTAGACATGGTAGATTTTGATGTCATTCTAGGTATGGACTGACTTAATGCCTTTTATGGATTAAAGGACTGTAGAACTCGAGTTGTCGAATTTCAAATTCCTAATGAGTCTATCTTAGAGTGGAGTAATAGTTCAACAGTGTACAAGGGTCATTTGATTTTGTACCTTAACGCAAGAAAGTTCATTTTAAAGTGGTGTACATATCACTTACTCCGAGTTAATGACTCAAGTGTTGAGGTACCTTACCTTCACTAAGTTACTACAGTAAAAGAGTTTCCAGAAGCTTTTCCTGATTATCTACCCGGAGTCCCTCCTCTGAGAAAACTAGACTTTGGGATATCTATAGATATCATTCTAGATACTCGTGCTATCACTATTTCACCATATAGAATGGCACCAGCAAATTAAAAGAGTTGAAAGAGCAGTTGTAAGATCTGTTAGATAAATATTTTATTCGTCCAAGTAAATCACCTTGGGGCGCTCCGTTCTTGTTTGTGAGAATGAATGATGGTTCCCTCAGGATGTCTATATACTTTCGCCAATTAAATGAGGTTAAAATCAAGAATAAGTATCGTCTTCCAAGGATATATAATTTTTTTCGTGCAAATTTAAGGTGCCACCTGCTTCTCGAAAATTGATCCCATATCTCTCAATGATCAGTTAAGAATTGTAGAATGTAACATTCCAAAGACAGCCTTTAGAACCAGATATGGGCATTATGAGTTTTTTGTTATGTCTTTTAGGTTGACCAAGCAGTGTTCATGGATCTTATGAACAATCTTCAAGCCTTACTTAGATATGTTTGTTATCATTTTCATTGATGACATACTAATCTATTTAAAGAATGAAAAATATCATGCTAGTCCCCTCATAATAGTACTTCAAACGTTGAAAGAAAAGGACCTATTTTCCACGATTTCCAAGTGTCAGTTTTTGCTTAAGTATGTTATTCTTGGGCCACATACTTTCCGGTGATGGGAATTTAGTTGATACCCAAAACATAAAAGCAGTTCAGAGTTGGCCTAGACCCACGTCTCCAACCGATATTAAGAGTTTTTTGGGTTTAGCACGCTACAATAGAATATTTTTTTCAGGGGTTTTCATCTATCTCGTCTGCCTTGATCAAGTAACTTTAGAAGAAATTAAAGTTTCAATGGTCTGGAGCTTGCGAGAAAAGCTTTTAGGAATTGAAAAAGTGGTTGACTACATCTTTGATTTTTACTTTACCGGAGGGTAGTCATGATTTTGTGATGTACTGTTATGTAAGAGTTAGTTTTGGTTGTGTGTTAATGCAAAAAGGCAAGGTATAGTTGAATGTTCATGAGAAGAAATACCCAACCCATGACTTAGAATTATTTGTTGTGGTTTTTTCCTTTAATATTTGGTATTACTATTTTTAAGTCATTCATGTGTATATATTCACTGACCACAAGATCCTACAATATGTTCACCTCGAAAGAGCTAAATCTAAGACAAAGGAGGTGGTTAGACATACTCAAGGATTATGGCATGGGTAATCTTTACCACCCATGTCAGGATGATGTTGTTGTTGATGCCTTAAACTGGTTATCTATAGGGAGTACCGCCCATGTTAAGGAAGAAAAGAGGGATATACTTAAAGATGTGCACAGACTTGCATGCTTAGGAGTAACACTTATGTATTTCACAGAAGGAGGGATAGTGGTGACTAATAAGCTTGAATCATCAATAGTGTCTAAGGCTTAAGAAAAGCAAGACTAAAACCACATTTTGCTTTACTTGAAGGAAGATTTTCATAAACAAAAAGTATTGGCTTTTGAACAACGGGCAGATAGTGTGCTGAAGTACCACGGTAGATTATGGTTTGGATGGACTCCAAGAGAGGATCATAGAGGAGGCTTATAGCTCTTGATATTTCATTCATCCGGTTCCACCAAGATGTACAGCAATTTAAGTGAGGTATATTTTTGGGAAGGTATGAAGAAGGACATTGTTGAGTTTGTTGCCAAGTGCCCGAATTGCTAGCTTGTGAACGTAGAGCACCAAAAATCTAGAGGGTTGGCATAGAATACAAAACATCTGCAATGGATATGGAAGATAATTTATATGGAATTGATCACAAGCTTGCTAAGATCTCGCAGGCATCATGATTATATTTGGGTAATTATCAATAAAATGACAAAATCAACCCACATTATTTCGTTAAAGAATACTCATTCGGCCTAGGATTATTCTAACTTGTACATTCAAGAAGTGGTATGACTTTATGGAGTTCTGGTCTCCATTATTTCAGATAGAGGTGCACAAATAAATGCTCACATCTAGAAATATTTTGAGAAAGGTTTAGGTTGAAATGTGAACTTAAGCACTGCTTTTCATCGTCAAATGGATAGACAATAAGAGCGTACCATCAACACTTTAGAAGACATGTTGAAAGCTTGTGTGATTGATTTGAAAGGGGAATTGGGTTGATCACCTACGTCTTATTGAATTCTCTTAGAAAGAGTGTTACCATTTGAAAGTCCACATGACTCCATATGAAGCTATTTATGGGATAAGATGCCCATTTCCTATTGGGTGGTTTGATGTTGGTGAATTGATAGGACAAGATCTAGTTAACCAAGACATGGACAAGGTGAAAGTGATTCAAGAGAGATTGAAAATGGTACAGAGTCGTCAAAAGTCCTACCCATATGTTAGGAGGACGACGATGGGGTTTGAGGTGAATGATTGGGTATATCTAAAAGTTTCACCTATGAAGGGCGTAATGAGGTTTTGTAGAAGGGAAAACTTAGACCCCGATATGCTGGACCTTATAGAATATCCAAAAGAATTGACAATGTATCTTATGAGTTGAGGTACCACAAGAGTTAAGATCGCTTTATCCGAGATTTTATATTTCAATATTCAAAAAGTGCATGGGTGATCCTTTATGTATACTACTAACTGAAATGTTCGAGTTAAGGATATCTTATCAGATGACGAGATTCGCCAAAAATAAGTTGGACGCCTAAAGTTTAATTAATTTTATTTAAATGCGAGATCCAATTTGTTTTTTTTTGATAAAATATTTTAATTTTTTATTATCTTAAACTATATATATATCTATATATATATATATATATATAACAAGAAATTTCTTTAAAAAGTTCTATAGTATACTCTGATGATGGGTGTATCTAAATTCATTGTGTAATGGTAGCAACAAATTAAGTTATTTCAAACTTGTTTCCTCTAAAGATTGTAGTTTTTCAAATAATACACTATTTAGAAAAAATATAGTTTTTAAAATAATTACACTATTAAGAAAAAGTATAATATTTGTGAAATTCTAATAATGCTATCTTCAGAAAACATAGATTAAACGCATATGGACTTATGGCTTAGTCTTGATTAATTAATATCACCTTGTTCAATTATATACAATTTTTTTTAATTTATAGGAATCTGATTTCTCATTCAAGTCTTGATGGTTTTAGGTTTAATTATGGGTTTGGATATGAATATTTAAATTAACAAAATAATATTATTTCACATGATTTTGGTGTTCATATTAATAACTTATACATAAATTGAAATTTCATGATGTATTTTTTATTCTGTTTCACCATAAAATATTTTTTTAATTATCTTTTATATTATTTTATAACACTAGACAGTGTCTAGCGGCATTTTATTATTGATATGATTAAAAGAAAACCTCAACAGAGATAAGTACAAGTAAGGGGGCTAGACCTTATCCTACAAATTATAATGAGCTACAATACCTCTACTAATTAACCCGCATGAAGAAATATGAGCTAGAGAGAACTAAGTATTCTATGATATTCACAAAGTTTATAATACACTCTATGATGATATTACAAATGAGGATGATTAAGTAGTATGAAAGTAGAAAAGACATGATAAGATTTGAGTAATTAAACTCAAACTTCATTTTACAAAAGTATGAACTAAAAAAGATAGATTGCCCTTCTAAACAAACAAGAAGTGTTTTTCTCTTGTCTTCCTCTTCAAATTTGTCAAAAAAATTTTGATAGTTCATCAAATCTTCTTAGATTTATTGGATCTCGTTAATGTTGTTGGCACTGTCATGTGATTCTGCGTTGGCAGTCACATCGGTAGGTGTCTTGGAACAATCTCCTCAGTCATTCTACCATCCCAACTATTTTTTCTTCCATACTTCGTTTTGTTGTTGCCTTGTTGCCTAGGAGAAATATCTGCATCCCTCTCTATTTTTGCAAAAGAATAATTCAAAATATCCTCTTCTTCACTTTCCTCAAAGGTTTCCTCATCTTGTAGTTGTTTGTTTGTGTTATAGGCGTAAGAGGATTCCACTTTCTAACATTAGAACTCACAAAGCATCAAGAAGCTGTTTGTCACAACCTGAAACTTCTTGAACATTAGTACCTGTTGAGACGAACTGTCGCCCTATATGTAATGAGGATGATTCACTGGTAACGCCACTACCCTTAGGCACAAAATTGGTGCTTCAAGGCTCAATTTTCTATGACTTGTGACATGGTCATCCGTTTCTTCCTTCCGGTTGGTCCATCGACTCTTACTTGTAACACCTTTTTGCCCACTAAAAGTGATCAAATTATTTGTCGAAGTAACTTGAGAGATTGAAACAATCCGTAAAGTACGAGAGTTAACCATATTCAACTTAGGAGCAAGTTGAGGTTTAATTTGAGAGTCTCCTGGAGAACCAATTTGAGCTCCAACATCAACTGTTACCCCTGCTTTATCAACTATATTAGACTGTCCATGTTCTTTTATTTGTATCACAAAGGTAGGAGTTGTATTAATGGCTACATCTTCAATAAATAGATCTCAAGAAGCGACTTGAGACGGCAAAAAAAAAGTCTTTGAATTAGTTGTCTTTTCTTGAAGTCCAATCTTATCATTTGTTGTATCGGCAGGTTCACTCCCTACCCT
This sequence comes from Solanum pennellii, assembly GCF_001406875.1. Taxonomy (NCBI): domain Eukaryota; kingdom Viridiplantae; phylum Streptophyta; class Magnoliopsida; order Solanales; family Solanaceae; genus Solanum; species Solanum pennellii. The sequence continues at coordinate 11,981,409 of NC_028637.1, read as the reverse complement.
TGCGACCCCTGTATCTGCATTCGAACCAACTTGATCTTCACATATAATTACAAACATATCACCATCTTGATATTCTTGGCCCTTATCTGTAGTTTTCATAGCATCTGCCAAACTTTTTCAAGAGATGTTTTAAAATTGAAACTCTGGTCCAGGGACAAAAACGTACAGTTCGTTCCCGTATATTATTTAAAATAGGTTTCAAGTTTGTTTTTTGTTAGTGTTGTAGGATTATAGTACATAGGAGATGCATAGTAATTGTTAAGTTTAACTCTCCCATAGTTTGAGACTGGGGAGAGACAGCGGCAGCCATGAGAGTCTTCTAAGTCGCCTTTCACCAAAATATTAAAATTAAGTGTGTAGTTCAGTAAATTAATATATTCAGCATCTTGTAGCACAAATGTTTGTAGTTATATATCCCATAAAAGGTTAATTGTAATACTAGTATTAATTGTACCAGAGTTAAGTTTTTAGTCACCCATTGTACTAAAATTTAATACAAATATTATTTTTATATATACTACCAAATGACTCCTTTAGTGTTGAGAAAGTGTCAAGTGTTATCTGTTATTTTATAATGTTACGACAAACAAATGTCATTCATAGAGTATTTTGATGTAAACACCCAATACTATAATTTTCTATTACAATAAGTATAACATCACTAATTTAAACTTCTAAATTCTCTTAAAATTCTATGCAAAAATACTATAGATGTATTTAATTTAACCTAAACCAGATAATTTTACATCAAGTGTTGAAAATTAAAGAAATCAAAGCATATGCCATCTACAAATTATGCAGCTTCTCTTTTATTGTTAGAGTTGTGACAAGTTAGTTGAATAAGGTGAAAAACATTTGTTTGTTGTTCGTGTAGCGCATACCCTGACCTTACAAACAATGTTCTTGTTTATTTTCTACATATTATCATGCCTCCAGATGAACAAAGACTACATTTACCTTCTCCTTATCAACTAAGCGACCTTGCCATTCATTTAATCATTGACATTCTAAATAGGTTTTCTTTTCAGGATGTGGTAAGAACTAGTACACTTTCTATGGATTGCAAATATATTTGTCGTAGAACTCCACAGGTGAAATTTGATCAAACGGTCTGGAAAACGCCAGAGGACTTGACATCCCCTATCACTCCATTTATTTCCATTCTCGATTGTCTCTTCAGGTTTCATATTGGAACAATATTGACAGTTACCCTTGACATTTTTCAAGTCAAAAAGTATGTCAGAATGTTGATCGTTTGATACATTTGCTCGACACAAATTTCATTCAAACATTTCGTTCTTAAACTTCCATTTACTTATACACCATACAAGATCCCTTACTTCTTTTTTATTGTTTAGCATGTAGGCAGTTGTATCTTATGGGATGTGAAATACATCTTCTATGCTTCTTTCAGTTATTTAATAAGTTGATTAACCTAAAATTAAAATCTGTAATATTATCTTCTAATATGTTTGAATGTTTGATCTCTAATTGCCCGTTGCTGGAGATTTGATTCTAAATGACATTGGCAATCCGCACCTCATGAGTATTAATGCTCCTTATCTTAGGTCATTTGTCTTTCATGGCAATATACAGTTGATATATCTAGAAAATGTTCCTCTACTTTCCAATGTTCTGTATGAGCCTAAAGAATTAGTTCTAGAGGAAAAAGATAATTTTGACAATACTTTTTTGTCTATTATTGCTCTCTAGTATTTCAGATGAGATAATTTTGAGGTAATGTTGTTTCATTGTACTTGTATTTCCATACATGTACTTTTCTTCTTGGCATCTTGATTTTTGTTAATTTATTCATAGGTCGATATTGGATCAACTAAATTTATACCAACAAGGCTTCCATTAGTTCTTAATAGTCTCAAACGCCTATTCATGTCTTGTAATACTCTTGGAGAGTTTTTTGAGCTTTCGTTTCCTCTTTGCATGCGATGGAGCTCTCCAAATTTTGAAGAAATTGAATATAAGTTTGTCATTAATTTTTATTTCTCTCTATATTTTCCATATTTTTATATTCGTCAAACCTGTGCCTCAGGAAGTTGTTGATTAGATTCCTGCAAGCTTCTCGGACATAATTTGAGGATAGTTAAGTTTTATGATGAACTATAAGAAGAGGGTGAAATGCAGCTTACCAAGGTTTTATTGGCAAAGTCTCCAGCACCTGTCAAAATGGAAATCAAGCCTAGTCAAATGGAATATAAAAAATCTCTCAAAGTACTAGCGGAGATAACAAATTTTCAACGGGAATCATCTAAAGCAGAAGTTGTGAATCTTGTTGATTAGTATCGTTATCACAATCCTTCTTAATCTTTGGCTAAACTGTTTTGGATGTGCAAACAGAAACGAGACGTTTTGTTGATGAGGCAGTAAAGTTGTGTTTTGCCTTTGCTTTAAGGTACTATAAACATTTTATCTATTTGGAAACATAGAATTGTGAACCTGGATGAATGTTTTGAATACTCTTTTTGGGAACAAATATGGTTTTTACATTCCAGGTTTGTTCTTAAATGATGTATGATTTGAGACTTTGGTAGTTTATTTCGAAGTTATGATGTGTGTTGAATTTTCTTAGGGAGCTTAAAACATTCAGTGGGAACTTACTTTTTAAGTAGCAGGAATTTCTTTCATGTTAAGTGATTAGTCCAAGTTAGATCGAGAACTATTTATGTCGAACCTGATCCTTCGTCATCTGTGAAGAAGAAACTCGAAGAAGCATCATTCAATTTGGGGTTCTTGAGTTGATTTTTGTTTTGAATTGATATTGTGTGTTAAATTATCTTATGCGAGCTTGAACTATTTAATGGGAACTTACTTTTTGTATGGTTAGTAGGAATTTCTTGTTCCCTAAGGGATATGTTGGACATGATTCTTCCTCATCTGTGAAGAAAAAACTCAAAGAAGAATCACCGGTTTGTTTCAAGCAAATATATCAAACAATCAACATTAGAAAATACCTTTATAATAGTATTGCCGAGGGTAACTTTCAATGTTATTCTTATATGAAACCTGAGGAAAGAATTGGTAATGGGAATAAATCCAATGGTAGGGGATGTAAATTCCTCTACTGTTTCCCAGAGCGTTTAATAAAATTCCTCATGTGGAATTCTATGACAAGTATATAGCCAATTCTTAGAAAGTGTACAAGTTCTTACATCGTTTCAAAAAGACGGCCTATTTAACATGTCATCAATCAAAAGAATGGAAAGGTTTCTAAGTCGATAAGGAGAAGGTAAAATTAATATGTCTTCATCTGTAGGTTAATAATCTGTAGAAATTAAATAAGAATAGAATTGGTACGATAAGAGTATACGCTACACGAACAACAAACAAACATGTCACAACTCTAACAATAAAGAAAAGGTGCATACTTTGTAGATGACATTTGCATTGATTTCTTTAATTTGCAACTCTTAATATAAAATTGTCTGGCTAAGTTTGAATCAAACACATATTAAGTAGTTTTTGTATAGAATTTGAAGATAACTTAGGAGTTTAAATTAGTAATGTTATACTTATTGTACAAGAAATTTATACTATTGAGTCCTTTCATCAAAATATTATATAGATGAGATGTGTTTATTGTAACATTATGAATCAATAGATAACACTTGACACTTTCTTCAATACTAAAGGAGTCATTTGGTAGTATATATAAAAACAGTATTTGTATTAATTTTAGTACAAATGTTTTGCTGTAAATTTAACTCTGGTACAACTTATACTACTATTTCAATAAACCTTTTTTGGGATATATGATCCCAAACATTTGTGCTACCAGAATAATGATTATGTAACCTTAGTGATGGGGATTATTTCGAACATGTGCCCCATGTGGTTGTTGATGAGATTGCTGCAAAGTTCTCGGATATCACATTTAATCACCTAAGGACAGTTATGTTTTCTGATGTACTATTAGAAGAGGGTGAAATGCAGCTTACTTATAGGATTTTCATGCTTATAAAGGAAATACTCCAAGTTAGACCAAGACGTATGATGGATGTGCTCCTTCCATATATGTGAAGACACAACTCGATGAAGCATCACCCAATTTGGGATTCTGGAGTTGATATTTATTCAAAAGTTAAGTTGTGTGTTAAATTTCCTTAACTTGACGCATGAAGTGAAAACTTACTTTCTTTCTGGCTACTACAAATCTCTTGCCTATTATGGAATTAGTCCTAGTTAGTTGAGAAGTATATATGTTGGACATGATTCTTCCTTATATTGGTCAAATATGTAAGTTTCTAATCAATAGGAAACCAAACACTTCACATTTGGAAGAAGGACATGTCTAACCAAGAGAACCTATGCAGAAAAACTCACACTGGTGCTATGAAGCTTTGAACTTCATCCGTACAACTTTTGGATTGAAATGGGTCATGCCTCAGACACTGAAGCAAGCCTATGAAATTTGATATATTTAGGGAGGTAATAAACTCATCCAAAAGGTTTGGGAAATGGTCCCAACAATCAGCTTTTAATATTTATGGACAGAAGCAACACCAGATGCTTTGCTAGCACAAAAACTCAAACCTCTTACATGAAAGTTTAACTATTTAGCTAATTTGTTTAACTCAAATTCTTTACCCCCATAACTAATGCAGATACTTTTACGCATTTAATATACTGCTTATCACTACTAACATTGGTTTTGAAATAAATAAAGCAAAGGTGCATGTCCTCTAGGCTTACCATCTAACAAGTTTTACTTTACCATCTAAGATTTTTAAAGAAAATAAACAAGGAAAACCATTTCTTGGACATGTAGAAAATGCAAAAACTTTCAAGCTGATTGCAGTACATTTAACTTGAAGATACTTACAACTTACAACCAATAAGTTGATTACTAAAGTATTTTCCAATCAAGTGAAAATGTGCTAAAATAATTTAAAATGCCTCCAAAAAAGCTATCATATTATCAGGAATAACTTATGCCTGCAAATATAGGAGTGAAACAGTTGGCATTATGTTTAACCATATAGTAAAGCGATCACATAAAAAAGGAAACAAATTAGTAAAGGGGATTAGTCTTTTAAGAGACTGAAATATTGAATATCGTCATATCATTTGCCGGTATGGGATATCATATTCTAATTCAGGCTGAGATTTACCATGTAAATATCTACCCGATGAAATATCATTGATCAATTCTCTTTCCCCTTGATGCTTCCAGATAAAATACTCATCAACAAATCCAAACTTATAAAGGTAATGTTTGACAATTTAAACTTCCATGTATCTAAAGTTGTGGCACTTTTTACATGGACATGTAACTTTAACACCACTCATATGATTCATTTGAGAACATTCATATTGGATAAATTTGTCAATGCCCTCTATAAAACTTGAATTTATAGCCCCTCAACCATCCATCCTCTAAAACATCTAACTTTGCTCTAGATTATTCATGTACCGATTCATGTTTAAATAAATGGAACATTTAGTAACAAACACAAGTTGATCAAGGACTACTTCCAATAACAAGCACATTTTTAAGAACATTCATACTGGAAAATCATTGATTCTCATTTATATTCAAAATTTGGCCAAAATATACACAGTGGCATGACAAAATAAGTTGCTGAAATTATTTATAGGTAAAGCTGGAAAAAAAGAAGCTTAATAGCTTTTCAAAACTAACTTATCTAGAAAAAAGTTTTCCTTTTTAAAGAATTCTAATTTCAGTCAACTTACAAAATATTGAAGCATTCTAGTACAAATCAAGATACTAAAACATTCTAATTTCAGCCAACTTACTGATACTACCTAGTTAAAATATGAATCTCAAGTCTTTCAATTAGAGAGAAACATTTAGCCTTGGCAACACTACTTCCAAGAACAAGGTGGAACAAGTCATACAACAAATTGGCACACACTTTTAGCTTAAGGTAGAGGTTAAGTAAATCTTATAAAATTAAAATACCTAATTACTGTGGCAGATCAGTCTGTCTACCAAAAAATACTAGCAAAATAAGGAATATTTGTTTCAAAAAGATAGCTTGTAAGACAATCACATGAGTTTTCTCTATAAGTACAACAATTCGTCCAACAAATAAACCATATGAAGAACTTAAAGTCCACATTATATTTCTCTAGCAATTAAGACCAAAGAAGAAGTTAAAGTTTAGAACACCAATCTTTGGCGATTACTACTATTCTTCCTGATGACGATTATTATTACAATTATCTTGAGAGTATATCTTTGGAAAAATCAAGTGGGAAAAATAAAGATCAAGGCTTAATTCAAGTGAATGACGACCAAGTACTAAGTATAATATTCTAGTAATAGATACCTGGAATATTTAAGCATCAGACGTCTTGGTTATTAACAAGAACAATAGAAACAAATAACAACTAAACAATTAAGATGAATTAGTTGTTGTCTTGAGTAGCATAAGCACTTAACATGTGTCTTTAGCAAATAACATTGATCATGGAGTCTCAATTACTTATCGTCAAGCAAACATATTCAAAATGATAATAACATACCAAATCAGTGTAATTAACACTTTTAGCCTAGACTTTAGTGAACAAACCAAGCCCCACAGTAAAACTGGTTATTTATAATTTCATGAAGAGTATGTGATTGATCTTATTATGAGAATCCATGTTGTGTAATCCTTCTCTATCACCTATAGCACCATATTCAATGTGCTATTCTACATGATCCTCTCTGCTTGTTCATTTGGTTGATTATATAAATATGTCTAATTTTTTTCAAAATTACAGTCATGCTTACTGAAAATTGCTTCTATGTTTTATGTCATATTCTTGTATCTTATTCACCCAAATGCAACAGACTGTTCTCATAGATTCTCATCTAAACAACTTCAGAATACCGATTAAAAAATATAAAAGAAGTCATATATCATACAAGGCAAAGGTTCTTAAATCGTAAAACCAAAATTACCAAAGAAGAAACTTTTAAGCTAGATTCAATATAATAGTAATATTATTTATCAAAAAGATAAACTAATCACCATTCTTGTCAAGTTCTTAACTCTATTGATAGAATTCCTTTGCAATCTAATGCAAATGAAGATAGTAGTATTGCTGCAATTAATGTGAAGCAGAATACATATCGGGAGCGCAAACGAAATAATGAGGAAATTATTCACAATAAACAACACAAAAATCATTTTGACAATCCGTTGAACAATGACAAAAATATGTATGTCACTCAATCTTATATTCCAAAAGATTCGAGTGACTTTAAAAAATGCACCCCTCATAAAAAAAATAGAAATGTCTTGCAAAATCCTAACTCTCACAATGACCATTTTTAACCTTCCTAAACCACCAAAACAATTCCCAAAAAGAGCAAATACCTGATCCTGCACCCTTCACTTTTATTCAATCGTTTATAGAAAAATTTTCTTATTGAAAATGAAAACCTACAACAAACTATGAGGTAGTTGTGGGAGGGGGAGAAAAAGAGATGCCTTTAAGCGGAGAGAGTAAAGCAATAGTTAGTAGTCACAAAAAATGAAAGCTAGCTGCAATAAGAAAACAAGATTAAGAAAATAAATGTGCAATTTACTTTCACAAAAGAAAATAAAAGTAAATCACTGTAATGCTGAACCCTAATCACAATTTTTCAGAAAATCTTACTTCGAAAAAAACCTGTTTTCAGAATACCCAAACTACTAAAATCACTATTTTCAGAACAACTCAAACTTACTTCGAGCTAAAGGAAATGGAAAGAGTTGAAAGTATTTTCAAGCCTATTTTCAGAATAGTGACATTGATAAAACCACTATTTCAACACATCTCAATATTACTTCAAACTAAATTAAATGAAAAGATTTGAGAGCTAAAAACTCCAATTTTCACAAACCCATAAGAGATAGAGATATGATAGTTTGATAGCTCACTTTTTAGATCAAAATGGAAGATTTAAGGAGATGAGAGTTAGAGCACTTACTTTGAGATGAAGATTGAATGAGATGGGAGTTTTAGCCATCATAGAAGGAAAGATTCATCAGAGAGCTTACATAGTCTTTACTTTGAGATATGATAGCTTCTAGTGAAAATGGAAAGTGAAGTGATTTAGCTTAGGAAAAAAATATAACTTTGCAACAAACTTAGTGACGGATTTTAATATCCGTTGCTAGAAAAAATTATATTTATTTAGATTTAATTTTAGAAGGGTTTTTCCTCACTATATAAATTAAATTTTAAAAAAATTATATTTTTAAGTTTAGTAACGTTTTGTCCATCATTATTTCTTCGCAGAATATTAATTAAATTGGTCACACTTACTTGGTTGCCAAATTGATAGTGAAAACTACGGAGCCAAAATTTCGCTCTTATTTTTAGAGACCAAACAAATATTTCCTCGCCAATCGGTTGCTATATCATAACTCAAAATTTTTTTTGCTATTCTTGCAACAAAATGTCTTTTCCATTGCAAATCCGTCATTATATATTGACGTAATAAAATTCGTTGCTAGTATCCGTCGCTAAACACTATTTTTTTTTAATTGATGTCCAACATACCTATACTTATCGGTCTAACTTAGACTAATCCCTTAGCAAACAAGAAATTCCTACTAACCATAAAAAAGCTGAGTTTCCATCAAAACTTGAAGCTCACCTAAGATAATTTAACACACAACATAACTTGGAAATCAACTCAAGAATACTAAATTGGGTGATGCTTCTTCTTAAGGAATAAACATGTCCAACATACTTCTCGTTCTAACTTGGACTAATCCCTTAACAAGTAAGATATCTTTACTAACCAGAGAAAAAGTAAGTTTCCACTTAATGTTTCAACCTTTCCTAAGGAAATAAACACATAACATAACTTCGAAATAAAAATTAACTTATGAAACCCAAATTGGATGATGCTTCTCGAGTTTCTTCTTCATAAATGAGGCAGGGTCATGTCCAACATATATAAATCTTTATCTTACCTGGACTAATTCCTTAGCAAACAAGAATTTCTACTAGCTAGACAGAAAGTATGTTTCCATAGGTTTAGAAAGGATAGCATGTACACATTATTTTACTTCTAACTTTGTTTGTGAGGTTTGAGAGTTGATTTTCGACAGCCCCTCAACTCAAAATAAATGTCATGCAGTAAAATCAACACTAAAAAACACCAAAAACAAAGAAAGGTAAATAGGGTTTTCTTAACATTCCAAAATCCCCATAAAATCAACATCTACCCCCAAAAAAGTACAAAGAGGAAGATAGGGTTTCTATTTCACAAAATTAACATCACCCAATTGAGAAAGATTTGATATTTTAAACAGAACAAGGAACCAAATATTAAGCTTATCAAGAACTAAATTTATTACTGTAAATATCCAAAAAAAAAAAAGTATCAAATACCTTTTGAGCACACTTTATCCTTCACCTGCTGAACAAAAACTTGTATGATTTTGAAGTCTTCCAATTCATTACCCTTGAGTGAGAGAGGGAACTTAAGAAGGGGGAGAGGTTTTCTTCTTAAATTAAATTTTATAGAAATGTAATATGGAGTAGGTGAGGGGGTGGGTGGGTTGAGGCAACTAATTATGAAGGGTCCTTATATTCTTGTACGTATCAATTTACGTGACACGATTTAATTTGACAGAAAAAAATTTTAAATGAAAAGGAAATTGAAATGTTACAAGTAATAGAAATCTTAGATATTAATGTGATTATAAATTATTTTATTAAAATTTAGAGTCAAAATATGTCTTTTTTATTTTATATTAGTTCTTTATTTTTCTCAATATAAGAATTCATAAATAAAATTGATAAATTTATTTAATTTGCACTTTAAGAATTTTTTTTTGAAGGTTTAAAAACTTGAATACATATACAAAAATAATAAAGGAATAATTTTAAGGATAAATGAGATCAAAATGATTTGAAGACTTATCTATAATAAAGTGAAAAACTAATATAGGACTATGAAAAGACTTTCTTTTCGAATAACCTTAAAAAGTTAATATCACATAAATAAACGTGAAAAAAGACTAAAAATTAATGTGATTGTTTATTTAGAGAAATTGGCAGGTATATTAAGTCACTGAAAATTTACTTTGATTCGTCTAATTCAGTCCACTTAAATTTTTTTTGCCTGTACTATTTAATACCTCAAAATAGTAAATTTAATTGTATAGGTCAGTTACAAATTCAATTTTTTGATTTTGTGACCTTTTTTTTATTATAAGAAATCGACATTTTTATGTATAACCGATCTATAAAATACCAAGAGATATCATTTGTTCAGTATTATAGAGACAAAATTCCTATATTTTAGCCACTTTTACGTAAGGGAGAATCTAGATGAGGCGAAGGTATATTTATTTTAATTTTCTTGACAAAACATTTATGTGATATATATAAGAGTTTTTTTTCAATGTTCATATATAAATTTTAAATTTATCAATATAAATGGCTCTGTACATTGTAAGGCATTTAATTTTGACTTGTCTAATTACCTTTTTTTTAGCAGACCATGAAAACATTAGAGGGTTTGTTGTAGTATGAATTTTTTACAAGGAAAATGCATAATTACCTCCCCAACTATTCCCGAAATCTCAGAGACACACTTATACTATAGTAAAGTCCAATTACCCTGAACTTATTTTATAAATAATTTTCTACCCTTTTTTGGCCTACGTGACGCTATCTTTCGGGGTCCAGCGCGTGTTGACTTCTTTCAAACTAGTGCCACGTAGCAGAAAAGGAATAGAAAATTATTTATACATTTCAAGGAGTATAGATACTTAGTATAGTATGAGTGTGTCTTTGAGATATCGGGCATTCGTTGAGGGGGTACTGATGATCTATCCCGTTTTGGATCAATGGATATTGATCCAATCAAATTTAGTTCGGATTTGGTCTTGACCTGTATGTTGTCTTGCCCATTATGATTGACATAAAATTGATCCAATTCACTCAATTACCGTTCCTACTAATGCCTAAGATTACAATAGAATAAGAATAAGTAAACAAATGCACTTACACAAGAAAACTAATTAAAAACTACCAAATCGTTATCCTCTATTGGATGAGTCGCTATTTGACATTGCAAATGAAGTTTAGCCTAGAAATGCCTAATATTACAACTAAATTGTAGATAGCCATCTGTATTTATCATTTTTTTATAAAAAAAAAATTGGCTATAAACGGTAATTATTTTTAGCATTCACTACTAATATTACTAATATGATATTTACATATCAAAAATTAGTTTTGCCATATAAGTTTTATTTTATTTTAATAATTAATTAGATTTCACCATTTTATTAGATTACATGTTGCGTAACAAAAACAATAACATTTTCCGTGAAATTCTATAAATTGGTCCTTTTATATTAATCAGGGTTACTACCGCCACTCGATTCAATCACGAAAGTTATGGTAGCGTAAGATAGGGCAAAGGGAGATTGATTTCGTTTTTTGCCGCAAATACACTCGTTCAAAATAATGGTATGCATATATATTAATTTATTTAATAGAATAAATGTTTATGCTTTTACATGCCATATCAGAGTCTGGAACTTGAATTAAGAATTTTCACTCATTAAGCAACTTTATCTGGTTATGAGAGGCTGACACTACAAAAAAATAGTGTTTAGCGACGGACATAATCCGTCACTAGATGATGAAAATCCTTAATCACTCATGATTAGCAATGTATTAGAAACGAAGTGTTGACTGTTGCTATTATGATTGTTTGTAAGCTCGTAGTGACGAAAACTGAGTTCCGTCACAAGTTTGACGACGTCCTTATGACAAATCATTTTCGTTGCCATATGTTAGCGATGGACTTAGTCATCATTATATTGCATAATTTTATTTTAATTTCATAATTCTATGACGAAAAATGGTGTTTCGTCACAAGTTTAGTGATTTCATACTGACAAAACGTCGCCACATGTTTGCAACGGACTCATTCGTCATTATATTTATATAGATTTGTTGCTAAATTTGTTGCTAAAAATTGTTCTACTTATTTTATTTGGTTATTTAAATATGCAGTGCTGAAATAAATTAAATTAATTACTAAATACTCCAAAATTTACAAACATTCATATGTTATAATACTCATAGATGATTCATGATATATAAATAGAAAACTCCAAAACCACATATTTCTAGTTAAAAATACCCAAAGAAAACCATCAAGTACTCTTAAAGAACCCATGTTCATCAAAATGTTACTACGCGCAATTTGTAGTTTCCAAAAAGTATAACGTTATCAAAAACATAAGTTGTGGAGGTATCAACTTAAAATTGAGGTATCAACCTCATCCTCATTACTAGCAGGAGGCATGGGTGCCGCAGTCGATGGATTGCCGAATGGAGTAATCGATGCTTGCACCTAATAAACAATAATAGAAAAAAGATGACTAGTTAGTGCATGGGTCATTTTCTTTAATAACTCGTCCATATTTGTTGTCATGTTGATTGAGACATGGAGGTTATAATAATGATGTGCCACAAAGATTCTGCTCATAATAATCTTTTGCTTTAAATCCAACACACTATATTCTTCTTTTCTTTTATCCCTCGGAGCTTGGTAATATGCTTCATATTGATCAATATAAGTGTCTGAAAATGTTTTTTCATTTAATATTTCTTCATATTTTTCCTATAATAAGTAGAGAAAATGAGAAAGCATTAAAGATATGGAACAAACCCAATTTTGAAGGAAAATGCAGAAAATAAAAAAACTTTTAAGCATGAAAGAACTATGTCGTTACAAAAAAATGGACTATCTACTGAACCACGTTGTCAATAATACTCACAGATTATTGGGAACGTATAATTATACTCACACCAGAAAATGTAGTACCCCAGAGTATTAGCATTATGAAAGAATGGGGTTCGGACTCTTTGTTGCACGTATATGGTCAATAATTATATGCTAATTGGGAAGTCTACCACAAAGACAATGAAAACTAACTATTCACGGAAATCCCCCTCCCCAAAACCCTACCCCAACACTCGCTAAGTTCATCAGTGATCGACCTATACGGATATTTATCATACTCTATGTGGGGAGAAATCCATAGCCGTGAGTACATTAAATAGATGTTGAGGATTGACTTTTGGAAGCTAGCTCGAGTCAGGTACCCTCAATATGCTAATCAAGCTTTTATGATGTATCATATTGGAGAGTACTTGATCGAGGTTACATTACACTAAACAACAACAATAAATTCTCATTAAAACCGGACTATAGTTGCACAAAAAATAACTACACTAGAGTCAGGGTAAAAAAACACTAGAATTATACCAAAACAACACAAAAATTGCACAAGAAAAGCCTAAAAACAACAATTGAATTACATCCAAACAGTACCAGTAGATTCTCTCTAATAAGACACTAGAATCGCATCAAAAGAACATTTAAATTATATCAAAAAATTTAAAAGTTTAAAACAGGATAAAATTGCACCAACAGATATAACTACAACAGCAAGCTGATAATTCCTTATGTTTTACTATTGAGGAAACTAACCATTTTTATGAAAATTAGACTTCCAAGATTTCGGGGTTTTTGGAATATTCATAGGAAGATTAGATAACCTCTAATTCATGATCTTTTTTCCCTCCAGGTGCACATTATTATCACATCTATTCTTTTCTTTTTTAGTTAATAAGCTCACATTTTTGAGCTTTTCTAGATAGTGGGCGTGGTAATTGTACTTATAATGGACCGCCTTGTCCTAATTTTATGTTTAATGGTTTTTTTTCTAATGGTTTGTTTGTACATTCATTGATTTTCCCTAGGTTTATTATGGTAATGTTTTGCTTCGATTTCTAGATTTGGTTTTCCACTATAAGATGTGATTTAGTTTTTTCGTAACATTCAGGTATGGTGCTGAAGATGGACTCACAATTGATGCAAATGATGGGTCCCAAGAAGGGGAAAAACGTCTTTAGATACTGATGCCCATGGGTCTATATATTTCAATTCCAAGGAAACCCCTTTTAAGCAAAGTTGTTTTGAAGAGTGGAGGTTGCCCCACCGGAAGCTTTTAAAAACCTTACTCAATGAAGGACCTTCAACTCTGGGGAAAATATACGAGTATGATTACATACGTATTAAGGAGAGATTGAGGAAAGTAATCAAATGACCTGAACACAGTGCCTTGAAACCAAAAGTTTCTGGTAAAATGATTGTATCAGAATTAAAGGAAGAACTAGAAGCACAAGGTCTACCAACAGATGGAACCAGAAATTTTCTCTACCAACGAGTGCATAAAGCAAGGAGAATAAATTTCTCAATAGGCAGGCCACTTTGGCTTCCTCCGGTCTTGGAGGAATAAGAAGAGGTAAATATTTTTCCAAGTGTATTAACTGTAACTAGTTGTCTTGAGATCTTATGCAAATCCATGTCATTCTTCAAAAGCTATATTGTTTTATTTTTTCAGGTTGATGAAAAGCTTGATGAGTTGATCTTACGTATAAAGTTGCATGAAGGAAATACAGAATTCAGGAAATGCCTCTTTCGTGGGGAATGATTAAGTGAAAGTTATGCCCAGCAGTCGGAACTAATAGACCTAGAACTTATTGATGTGGCAGATGATAATGATGTTGTCGATGATATCTCCAAATTGGCTGAAGATGATGAGGCAGAAGATGACGAAGAACAAGTTGAGGAGGAAGAAGTGGAGAAAAATGATAAGTTAATTCTTCCTCTTTTTTCCTGGTAAGTTAAAATAATGGGTTCTCTCTTAAACCCAACAACCTAACACATAGCACATATTCGAAAAAGGAAGGAAAGAGAAGTTGTGTTAGAAAATAGAAAAAGTTCTATGTTGCGAAAAGCAATGTAAAACCAAATAAGCATTAAATTTGTAAGGAAGTACTTAGTATACTCTTTATTTGAATACACTATCATTAAGTGTTTTAAGAAAAACTTAAGACTTTTTAACTAGTTGTTGTTTTGAAAAAAGGGTAGCAACTAAAAGGGCAAGTCAGAAGAGAACATACAATAAATAGATAAAAGAATCTCATTATGTGTGCATCATTATCTTAGCATCACGTATCCAAGAAAGTTTCCAGAATACTAATGGTCTTACCTGATAACCCCATCCTCTTCCCCGAGTTATTTTTCACGAAATAGAACTCAACATCCTCCTCTTCACCGCACTAGAAGCTCACCGAACAGATGAAAAAAGAGAAATTACCAAAAGCAGAAGCTCACCTTTAACATAAAGATGAAGGAGATAAGATAAATTTCACATTCACTTAAGATAGGAGCAATTGAAAGGAGAAGGAGAAGGGAGAAATCGAAAGGAGAAGGGACAAGAGCAATATCTGATAGATGGGAGAATCTCTCAGCTGCTGCTCTTGCTAGAAAACCTTATTTTTTAGGGATTGTAATATTTTGTTTTCTTTTTGTGTTTTCTATGGATTGAAGAGTGTGACTTGTTAAATAAACAAGCAACAACTTAGTGACGGATTATGACATCCGTCGCTACAAACAAATATAATTATCTACATTAAATTGTAGAGACAAAAATTTCTGTCATTACATAATTTAAATTCCATTAAAATATATTTAGAATTCGAGCAAAACTTTTTCGTCATTCATTCTGTCACAATATATTATTAAATTTATAACACCTACTTTGTTGCAAAATTCGTATCGAAATTTAAGGTGCCAAAGTTTCCTGCTATTATTTAGTGACAAAAACCATATTCCTTCGCCAATCCGTTGCTATGTTATAACTCAAGAAATTGTTTGTAATTTTTGCCACAAAATGACTAATTCATTGCTAATCCGTCGTTATATAGCGACAGAATTGGTTTCTTCGTTAAACACTATTTTTTTGTAGTGTTATCCACATTCATATGTGTGAGTGCATATACATGTATATCTATCTTTGACAATAAAAAAGATATAATTAACAGCGCACTCTTAATGAGTGTAGACCTATCCTTGAGCAAGAGAAATCACTCACAAAACTAGCGTTTGAATCTAGCTAAAACCAATATTTCTTTTAAGTTTATTGGTGCACCTTAAGTCTTCAATTTTTATGCTCATTTTTGCTTGTTATAGAGAAAGATTTTTATGTTCTATTATGACATAAGAATTTATACAAACACTATTAAGATTGAAGAAAGAAAATTGTGTTAAGAATGGACATTTAATAAACTACAATACTATTTTTTTTATAGATTCAATACATCATGTTAGGAATCTAACTAAAAGAAAGAGAATGATTCTTATTTTGTCCTAGAACCCACGAATTCCAAAACAAAAGTTATGGAAAAACATAGTCAAGTTTTTACGTATTATTTCTCTTTTTTTTAAAAAGCGTAAATACTCTCTTGATCTATGATCGAAATTTTAAGGACACACATTTTCTTTACATGTCCTAATACCTCCTAGAACTATTTGAATGTAATAAATACACCTTTTTTGGTGTTAAGATGGTGTAGAGAGTGTTGAAAGCAAATGACAAGTAATAAATATGAATAAAATAAAAATTAATCAATATTCAGCATATGTCCTTTTTTTAGTGAAAATTTAATCATTAGCTGGTACACATAATTAATAAATAAACTTAGTGGCAGTTTAATCTAATTAGTGGTCAAAATCAAAAAATAAGTTGGAGGCATAAATTTTTGTTACTTTTTTGACGTGAGATTCAAGTTATTTCTTCCTTTTTGATAAAAAGAGTTTTATATTTTATGATCTTAAGCATACCATGTGGAAGTTAAATTTATAAATTGATCCATAAAAATGAGTTTGGAAACAATTTAAAAATTCTTTGTTTTTACTACAAAAAGCTTAAGATAAATTTATTTTTACAAAAAAAAAATTTCCTTTCGATTTTGGGGGCCTAAGGCATATGCCTCATGTTTAAAGGCATTGATCCACCCTCTGAAGAAACCCTAACTAAATTAGCAATAAAAACAGTAATTTTTTTTTTCAAAAAAGAACTATGGTATACTATGATTCATTCTGTAATGGTAGCAAGAAAAGTAAGTTATCTCAAACCTGTTTCCTCTTAAGATTGTAGTTTTCAAATCATTACACTATTAATAAAAGTGTAGTTTTTATAATAATTACACTATTAATAAATAATTATGCTATATTGAGAAAACATAGATTAAAGACATATGGACTTATGGCTTAGTCTTAAATAATGATTATCACCTTGTTCAATTATCAACTTTTTTTTTAATTCATTGGAATCTGATTTCTCATTCAACTCTTGACTGTTTTAGGTTTAATTAAGTGTTTGGATATGAATCTTTGCATTAACAAAATGATATTATTTCTCATGATTTTGGTGTTCTTATTAATAGCTTTTACATAAATTAAAATTTCATGATGTATTTTATATTCTCTTTCACCAAAATAAGTGTGTAATTAACTAAATTATTATTTTCAGTTTCTTGTAGCAAAAATGTTAAGGGTCATATATTTTTAAAAAATGTTAATTGTAATACTAATATTAGTTGTACCAAAGTTTAATTTACAGTCAACCATTGTACTAAAATTTAATACAAATACTATTTTTATATATACTACGAAATGACTCCTTTATTGTTGAAGAAAATTTCAAGTGTTATCGATTGATTTATAATGCTACGATAAACACATGTCATTCATATAGTGTTTTGATGTAAGAACTCAATACTATAATTTTCTAGTACAATAAGTATAACATCACTAATTTAAACCTTTAAGTTCTCTTAAAATTATATACAAAAACACTTTATATGTGTTTGATTTAACCTAAACCATAGAATTTTACATCAAGAGTTGCAAATTAAAGAAATCAAAGCAAATGACATCTACCAATTATGCACCTTTTCTTTTATTATTAGAGTAGTGACATGTTAATTGAATAAAGGCGATGAAAATTTATTTGTTGTTCGTGTAGCATATACACGGACCTTGCTAATGGTATTATTGTCTATTTGCTACAGATTATCATGCCTCCAGATGAACAAAGACTACATTTACCTTCCCCTGATCAACTACAACCTTCCCATTCATTTAATCGATGAAATTCTAAATAATTTATCTTTTTAAGATGTTGTAAGAACTAGTACATTTTCTGAGGATTGGCGATATAGTTGCTGTAGAATTCAATAGGTGAAATTTGATCAAAAGGTCTGGGAAACACCAGAGGACTTGACATTCCCTACCATTGGATTTATTCCTATTTTCGATTGTTTCTTCTGGTTTCATATAGGAATAACAATGAAAGTTACCCTTGACATTAGTAGTCTAAAAGTATGTCCTAATGTATATCGTTTGATACATTTGCTCCACAAACATTTCATTCAACATTTCTTCCTTAAACATCCATTTACTTATCCACCATATAAGATCACTTATTTATTTTTTATTTGTTCAACATTGAGGCATTTGTTTCTTATGGAATGTGAAATCCATCTTACACGCTTCTTTCAGGTATTTAATAAGTTGAATAGCCTAAAATTAGAATTTGTAATATTATCTTCTGATACGTTTGAAAGTTTGATCTCTAATATCTCATTTCTTGAGGATTTGGTTCTAAAAGACATAGACAATCGGTACCTCCTGAGTATTATTGCTCCTAAGCTAAGATCATTTGTCTTTCATGGTGATATACAATTGATGTATCTAGAAAATGTACCCTCTTATTTCCAATATTCTGTATGAGCCTAAAGAATTAGTTCTAGAGGAAAAAGATGATTTTGACAATATTTTTTTATCTATTCCTGCTCTCGAGTATTTCAGCTGGGATCATTTTGGTGTAATATTGCTTCATTTCACTTGTATTTTCATACATGTACTTCTCTTTTTGGCATCTTGATCTTTATAATTTTATTCGTAAGTCGATATTGGATCAACTGAATTTATACCAACAAAGCTTCCATCCGCTCTTAACTGTCTGAAACGTCTATTCATATCTTTGATTACTCTTGGAGAGTTTTTTGAGCTTTTGTTTACTGTTTACATGATACTGAACTCTACCAATTTGGAAGAAATTGAAATTGAGGTTGTCATAATATTTATTTTTCTCTCTATACTTTCCATGCTTTTATATTCGTATGTAATGAATTTGATGGGCTTTTCATGATTTTCCTTAAGGGGGTATCCTTAATGATGGGAATTATTCGAACCTGTGCCTAGGAGGTTGTTGATTAGATTCCTGAAAGCTTCTCGGACATAATATTTAATAATCTGAGCGCGCTTAAGTTTTATGATGTACTATTAGAAGAGGGTGAAATGAAGCTAATCAAGGTTTTATTGGCAAAGCCTCCAACACTGGATAAAATAGAAATCAAGCCTAGTCAAATGGAAACTAACAAATCTTTGAAAGTTCTCGCAAAGATAACAAAGTTTCAATGGGAATCGTCTAAAAAAGAAGTTGTGTATCTTGTTGACTATTATCGCTACAAAAATTCTGCTTAATCTTTGCCTAAAATTTTTTGTAAGTGCAAACAAAAAAGAAACATTTGGTTTATGGAGTAGTAAGGTTGTGTTTTGCCTTTGCTTTAAGCTACCATAAAGATTTAATATGCTTGGGAACATACGATTCTGAACCTGGATGAACGTTTTGAATACTCTTTTTGGAACAGAGACGGTTTTTACATTTCATGGTTGTTCTTAAATGATGTATGATTTGAGTCTTTGGTTGTTTATTTCGATGTTATGTTGTGTGTTTAATTCTCTTACGGAGCTTATTTTCTGGGTAGTAGGAACTTCTTCCGTGTTAAGGGACTAGTCAAAGTTAGATTGAGAAATATATATGTTGTTCAAGATCGATCCTTATCATTGAAGAAAAAACTCGAAGAAGCCTCACCTAAATCGGTATTATTAAATTGAATTAATTTCTAAGTTGTTTTGTGTTAAATTTCTTTGGGAAAGCTTGAAGATTAGAGTGCAAAATTACCTTTATCCATTATCCCAAGTTAGACCGAGAAGTATTTATATTAGACATGATCCTTCCTTATCTGTGAAGAAAAAACTCGAAGAAGAATCACTGACTTGTGTCGAGCAAATATCAAACGATAGGACATACTTGTGAACTCGTAATGTCGAGGGTACCTTTCAATGTTATTCTTATATGAAACCTGATAAAACAATCGAGAATGTTAATAAATCCAATAGTAGGAGATGTCCAGCCCTCTACTATTTCCCAGACCGTCTGATCAAATTTGACCTGGGGAATTATACAAGTATATTATCATTCCTTAGAAAGTCTACTAGTTCTTACAACAATTCGAAAAGACAACCTATTTAAAATGTCGTCGATTAAATGAACGGTAAGGTTTCTAAGTCAATCAGGAGAATGTTATAAAATTAGTCTTTGTTCATATGAAGAAGATTGTTAAGGTCAGAGTATACGCTACAAGAAAAACAAACAAACATGTTACAATTCTAACAATAAAAGAAAAGGTTCATAATTTGTATATGACATTTACATTGATTTTTTAAATTTTCAACTCTTGTTATAAAATTTTCTGGATTAGGTTAAATTAAACACATATAAAGTATTTTTTGTATAGAATTGGAAGAGAACTTCGAGGTTTAAATTAGTGATGTTATACTTATTGTACTCGAAATTTATTGTACTGAGTGCTTACATCATAACACAATATGAAATGACATGTGTTTATCGCAACATTATAAATCAATAGATAACACTTGATACTTTCTTCAACACTAAAGGAGTCATTTGATAGAATATATAAAAATAGTATTTTTATTAAATTTAAGTACAAATGTTCGGCTGTAAATTTAACTTTGCTAAAGTAATACTCCTATCTCAATTAACCTTTTTTGGGATATATGACCCCAAAATTTGTGATACAAGAAGAATCAGTATGTAACCTTAGTGATGGGGACTATTTGGAATCGTGCCCCATGAGGTTATGGATGAGATTTTGGCAAGCTTCTTGGATATCACATTTAATCACATGAGGACAATTAAGTTTTATGATGTACTATTAGAAGAGGGTGAAATGCAGGTTACTTTTAGGAATTTCTTTCTTTTAATGGAATTACTCCAAGTTAGACTGAGAATATGATGGACATGCTCCTTCCTTTTTTGTGAAGACGAAACCTGAAGAAGCATCACCCAATTTGTTATTCTGAGGTTGATGTTTATTTCAAAGTTATTTTGTTTGTTGAATTTCCTTCGGTGAGCTAGACACATTAAGTGAAAACTTACATTATGTCTAGCTAGTAGAAATTTTTTGTCTTCTAAGGAATTAGTCCATGTTAGACTGAGAAGTATATATGTTGGACATGATGCTTACTCATATGTGAAGAAGAAACTCGAGAAGCATCACCAAATTAGAAATTAATGAGTTGATGTTTATTTTAAATTTATGTTGTGTGTTGAATTCGCTTGGGCGAGCTTAAAGTATTCAATGGAAACTTATTTTTTCGATGGTTTCATTTACTAAGAGAATAGTCTAAGTTAGATTGATAATCTATCGTTATAAATTGGAATAATCCCTAAACAAGCCAGGAATCTCTACTAACCAGACAGAAAGTAAGTTTTAAACTCAATGTTTTAACCTCGCCTAATGTAACACCATGTAGCCAAAAAAGACAAAAATCAGTTTTTCAGAAAAATATGCAGGTGCAACTAATGTGACCATCGACGGACCGTAGCCTTACCCACAGTCCGTCCTGCACAACTGTCGATGGGATCAGAAACTCCCAAATATCTCCCATTGGTCTTTTGGACCTTTCCCACTTCGTTTAAACCGTAAGTTACATCGTTTTGATCCTAAATACTCATATTTTAGTCAGGTTAAGCCTAGAAACATGATTAACACATATCTAAGTCAAATCATTAAATCAAAACTAGAAAATAAGAAGCAAGAGAGGAGAAAAAAAGCTCAAGAGCCCTAGATTAAGAACGCCACAAGCTCCAGCAGTTCCAGCTCTAAAACTTAAGTATTTTTCCGTGGATGTCATCACAAAGTATGAGAGATTTCATTACTGGGTTCGTTTCACCCAAAGGGTCCCTAGTTTTCTGTATGTTTTTGATTCTCTTATCATTATTAAACCTAGGGTTCCTAGAATTTCAAAAGAATTTCATGATTTAGTGAAAATATATGTTCCAAATCAGATTATCATGTTATAACTCAAATTAAATCATGGATTCCAGAACCCTAGCTTTTTATTTCTTTAGTTCATGATTAACACATGCTAGGTCAGATATTTCAGACACCTCAGATATACATGCCTCAGTTATAAATGCATGATTACCAGATTATTTTTTGCATTCTAAGTTTTGATGTTTAGTTTCGAGCAATCCAGTATTACAGAAACTTAGACATAATCAGTTAATTTACAGAATTCATTGGGAGTAGCATAATAACGAGTTGGACTAGGGTTTAGCATACCCAATAATCCCAGAACTACTAACCAAGTAGGTTTTAATGCTCCTCTGTGGGCAATCAGTGTAGTGGTCATGCCAACATGCCTTTATAGCTTTGGTAGGGCATATTGGGTCCTCTTGATAGGGCATATACATCGGACTCCACATTTAGCTCATGTGGTTTATGATCTGTTATTAGTAGCTCCCACAGTTCAGTCAGACTCTTTGCATTGAATATTTATCAGTTTATTCAGTATTAGGTTTCAGCATATTATATATTCGTCATTGCATTCACTTATCTAAAAAATCAGTATATCATGTTTATATTATTATACTTGCTCTTGTGCTTTTTAAGTTATGTTTCATTTCAGGTTTAATCTATCTTACATGCTTAGTTCCATTCAAGTATTGATGCATACGTGCGCTACATCTTCTCATGATGTAGGTTAAGGTTCTAAGATTCCAGATCATGCATAGATCTATTTTCCGATCTCCAGTTTAGCATATTCAGTGGTGAGTCCTCATTCTCCGAGGATAGTAGTCACAAGTTTAATTAGAGTCTTCTGTTATTTAGTTTCAGCTTTGGTAAATTTAGATGGGGCTTGGACCAGTATTTCTAGTCCAGTTTAGAGGCTTATTTCAGACATAGTTAGGTTCAGCTTAGTATTGAGTTAATATTTCCTTTATATTAAACTCATTGTTTTCAAATATCTCACGTATAGGATATGGGAATTCCCCATGTTTTCACCTTTAATTAAGATTATTCTTCAACATGAGTTTATTATCTTTAGTATGCTAGTGATCATACTAGAAGGGTTAGCTTGGGATCGCTTGTGGTTCTATGTTTCATGTTCGCATCTTGGGGATAGCTCGGGGATGACAAAACTTGATATTAGAGCACTAGGTTTAAGTGTCCTAGGATGTCTGAAAAGCCGCACTAAGTAGAGTCCTTTTCATGGGTGTGAAGTGCACCACATCTAATGAGAGGGAGACTACAAAGTGTGTTAGGAAAAACATCACATTCTTGTTACTCTTATCGTGCGTAAGGTATGATCTTATTCCTCTCTAGCTTGACGTTCTACATTTCAGATCATGCCTCCTCTTAAAGCATAGGCATGGACTTCTAATGAACGCAATGCTAATGAAGTTCATCTAGTACTAGATAAGGATGTTCTAATGTAGAGTTTTTGAACGCCAGTTCAGCTTTTTGCAAAAAGTATGACAACCTGGAACAATTAGAAGGTTCAAGTTCTAACTAATAACAATGGTGGATCAGTGGCATCTATTATTCGACCTTTGTTTTGAAAGATTCACTGGAGTTTCAGGGTCCCAAGTTTTGTCAGGACCCATAGAAGTTCATTGATAGGGTGAATAAAAGATTTGGAGTTATGCAAGTAACTGGTATAAATAGGGTTAAATTGGCATCCTACCAGCTTAAGGATTTGACTAATATATAGTTTCACTCAATATAAAGACAACATAGACTACTTTGTCTTTTGCAACTCAGTATAGCACTAAACTTTAGTACCAATCCAGAAACTCTCTCAGAACCATTCTCAGTCTCTACTCCAGTTGATGACCCAGTAGCTAGACGGGTATACATAAATTTCCCTGTCATAGTCTCTCAAAAAGTCACCTCAGCAAATCTAGTAGAGTTAGAAATGGTATACTTTGATGTCATTTTTTGCATGGATTGGTTACACTCATGTTATGCCTCAATCGATTGTAGAAATAGGATTGTTCGTTTTCAGTTCCAGACGAACAAATCTTAGAATGGAAGGGTAGTAGTTTGGCGCCTATGGGTCGATTTATTTCTTACATTTAGGCCAAAAAGATGATATTAAATCGTATTAAGGATTCTATCCTTGAAAACCCAACTCTTTAATCAGTTCCAGTAGTTTGTGAATTTCCAAAAAATCTTCTCGGAGTCCCTCGTGAAAGGGAAATTAACTTTGGAATTGGTCTCCTTTTAGATACCTAAATTATTTCTATTCCTCCTTACAGAATGGCTCCAGCAGAGCTTAAGGAATTGAAAGAGAAGTTGAAAGAACTTCTAGATAAGGGCTTCATCAGACAGTATTTCACTATGGTGTGCACCATTGTTGTTTGTAAGGAAGAAAGAAGATTTTCTCAGAATGTGTATTGACTATAAATAGTTGAACAAGGTCACAATCAAGAATGAGTATCCTATCCCCAGGATTAATTACTTGTTTTACCAACTTCAAAGTGCTACTAATTTCTGAAAGATAAACCTTAGATCGAGTTATCATCAGCTCAGAGTCAGAGATAGTGACATTCAAAAAACTGCCTTCAGAACTCGGTATGGTCATTATGAATTTCTAGTGGTGTCGTTTGGACTAGCCAATGCTCCTGCAACTTTCATTGATTTGATGAACATAGTGTTCAAACAGTACTTAGATATGTTCGTTACCGTCTTCATTGATGATATCGTCATTTACTCTAGGAGTGAGGAAGAACACGCAAGTCATTTGGTAATTTTATTGAAGAATCTCAAAGATCACCAATTATTCGCTAAGTTTAGCAAATGTGAGTTGTGGTTGCAATCCATTGATTTCCTTGGTGACATAGTGTCTAGCGAAGGGATTCGAGTGGATTCGAAGAAGATAGAAGCAGTGAAACAATGGCCCAGACCTACCTTTACTACAGATATAAGAAGTTACATAGGTCTAGCGGGTTCTTATAGAAGATTCGTTGAAGGATTTTCATCCATAGTCTCACTATTGACTAGGTTGACTTAGAAGATGGTCAAGTTTCAATGGTCAGATCATTGTGAGAAGGTTCTTGGTAATCAAGTTAACCTTAGCACATCATTTTTCATCTGCAAATGGATGGAAAGGCAGAGAGTACCATTCAGACCCTAGAGGATACGTTTAGAGCATGTGCGATCGATTTCAAAGGTAGTTGGGATGACCACCTTCCTATTATTGAGTTCGCCTACAACAATAGCTACCATTCCAGCATTTAGATGGCCCCTTATTAGGCTTTATATGGGCATAGATGTAGATCTCCTGTTTGTTGGTTCTAAATAGGTGAAGCAACTTTTATTGGGCCAAATTCAGTCCTTTATGCTATGGAGAAAGTGCAACTCATCAAAGATAGACTTATGACAACTCAAAGTCGTCACAAATCTTATGCAGATGTAAGGAGAAGGGAACTAGATTTCCAAGTTGATGATTCATTTTTTCTTAAAGTCTCACCTATGAAAGGGGTGATGAGATTTGAAAAGAAAGGGAAGCTCAGTCCTAGATATGTAGGACCTTACAAGATCTTTAAAAGGGTTTGCAAGGTTGTATATGAGTTAGAGTTGGCAGCAGAATTAGTAGTAGTGCCTCCAGTTTTCCACATCTCACTCTTGAAGAAGTTTGTGGGTGACCCAGCCTCTATAGTGCCATTAGAGAGTGTGGCGGTGAAAGATAGTCTTTCTTATGAGGATTTACCAGTTGAGATTCTTGACCGTCAGGTTAGAAGGTTGAGGAACAAAGAAGTTGCTTAAGTCAAGGTTTTGTGAAGGAGTCAGTCCGTAGAGGGAGCTACTTGGGAAGCAGAAGTAGCCATGAAAGCCAAGTATCCTCACCTCTTTCCTTCCGATTCCACTCCACCTTGAGGTAATAGTTCCTCTTCAGTTTTCCAGTCATTCATGCTTGAATTTAGTCTTAGAATCATGTTCCCTTAGTTTTTACTTGCATTTTTAGAGTATCTGCATGTTCTCGGAACTCAATTCAGTCAGAAACTCAGTTCTTAGTGTTTAGTATTAGGGTTGCAGCTCTCTCCCTCTATTTAAGCTAGTTTTGTCTTCCATTCGAGGAAGAATATTCCCAAGGGGGAGATAATGTAACACTTCGTAGCCAAAATAGACCAAAATTCAATTTTCAAAAAAATGTGTAGGTGCAACTTATGTGACCACCGACGGATCGTACCCTGACCCACGGTCCGTCCTACCCAATTATCGATGGGATCAGAAACTCCCAAACATATCAGCCCTAGAAATTTATTTAAGTGTTGGTCTAGGGACGGACTTACGATCTATAGGTCAGACTACCGTCCGTAGTCCATGGACATCGATCAAGACTCCATTCACCCACTCTCTGACAAGAGCTACCGATGACTAGCTCGATCCGTAGGTTTTACCTTAGGTGGGAAATTAGCAGACAGTTAATGGGAAATGCAATTAGGTCAACTTCAATTGATTATAAGTCTTATCACAAAATAAATTAGGTGTCTGATGACCTACCCACATATATATAATTGAACTATCTTTTCATAGACACCAATCTTGCTAAAATATGACGTCCGAGTGAAAAGTTATGCCCGTTTTAGTTAAGGCATCTCGAAAAGGCCCAACCGACTAGGCGTTGGTCAATCGACGGATCGTCAGTCGTGGCCGTCAATTGGTCATAAATCAACTTTTCCAAGGGTCTTTTGGACCTTTCCTACTTCATTTAAATCCTAAGTTACGTCGTTTTGACCATACATCATCATATTTAGTCAGTTTAAGCCTAGAAACATAATTAAAACATATCTAAGACAAATCATTAAATCAAAACATGGAAAATTAGAAACAAGAGAGGAGAAAAAACCTCAAGAACCCTAGGTCAAGAACGCCACAAGTTCCAGCAGTTCCTGCTGCAAAACTTAAGTATTTTTCTGTGGATTTCATAACCAAGTATGTGGGATTTCACTAGTGGGTTCCTTTCACCCATTGGGTCGCCAGTTTTCAATCAGTTCTTGATTCTCTTATCATGATTAAACCTAGGGTTCCTAGAATTACAGCAAAACTTCATGATTTAGTTAAAATTTATGTGCCAAATCAGATTATCATGTTATTATACAAATTATCGCATGGATTAAAGAACTCTAGCTTTGTATTTATTTAGTTCTTCAATTACATCATATATACATGCCTTAGTTATAAATGCATAATTACCAGATTATTTGTTGCATTCTTAGTTTGCATGTTCATTTTCGAGCTATGCATTATTTACAGAAACTCAGATATAATCAGTGAATTTACAGAATTCATTGGGAGTAGCATCATACCGATTTGTACTAGGTTTTAGTGTACCGAATAGTCCCAAAACTACTACTCAAGTAGGTTGTAAGTCCCCTTTGTGGGAAATCAGTTTAGTGATTACGTCAGCATAACTCTATACATTTGGCAGGCTATATTAGTTCCTCTCAAAGAAGCATATACATCAGACTCCACATTAAGCTCATGTGGTTTTTTGACTGGTTATTAGCAACTCCCAAAGTTCAGTCATACTCTTTGCATTAACCATTTATCAGTATATTCAGTATTCAGTTTCAGCATATTATAAATTTGTCATTGCAAGCAGTTATCTCAGAAATCAGTATATCATGTTTAGATTATTATAGTTGCTCTTGTGCTTCTTCAATTATATTTCACTTTAGCTTTACTCTATCCTACATACTCAGTCCTTTCATGTACTGACGAATACGTGCGCTACATCTTCTCGTGATGTAGGTTAAGGTTTTTAGTGTCCAGATCACGCCTAGATCGATTTTCCAATCTCCAGTTTAGCAAATTCAGTGGTGAGTCCTCATTCTCCGAGGACAATAGTCATTAGTTTGATTTCAGTCTTCAGTTATTTAGTTTCATCTTTGTTAGATTTTGCTGGGGCTTGTCCCAGTATTTATAGTCCAGTTTTTAGAGGCTTATCTCAGTCATAGTTAAATTCAGCTTAGTATTGAGTTAATATTTCCTTTGTATTAACTTATTGTTTTCAAATATCTTAGTTATAGTATATGGGTATTCCTTACCTTTTAAGATTTAATTTTGATTTAGCTTCCGCATCAGTTTATTATCTTTAGTATACTAATGATCATGCTAGCAGGGTTTGCTTGGGATCACTCTTGGTTCTAAGTGTCGTGTCCGCATCTAGGGGGTAGCTTGGGGCATGACAAAACTTGAAGAGGTAGAGGAGGACCGAATTTAGAAGAAGGTAGCTCAACAGATAGAAAGGAGGATCCAAGAGGTCCACCAGTGCTTCGATGCTTTTTAGTTGAGGGTCCTCACACGCCTAGACCCTACCATTGATTCGACGAATCTTCAGGCGGATATGGCATGTTTGAAGGTTGATATTGATACTATCTTAGACATAAGGGTATCCGAGCCTATGTCTGCACCTGCGGATCTTGTAGAGGCTGCACTGTTCACTACCACTACTGCACCGCCACCCCCTCCACGTGAGCGTGCCAAGAGGCACCAATCCAGAGACAGTGAGGAGAACCAGGCTAGGAAGAAGTATTGTATTGTGATGGAGTCTACGAGAAGAGATTCATTGTTTGATGAGGAGGCCCGACAGATGAGGGCTCGTGAGTTAGCTGCCGAGGCGTCTAGCTCCAGGTTTGCGAATGTTGAGAGGAGCACCATGGAGGGTTAGAATATTTTTGCGGGAACCACTGATGGTGACCCTACTACTGAGAGAGCGAGCTCCGGGAAAATGGACCCGGCGTCTTGTTGATCTTTAGCGCTATGCGCCTCAGGTTTGCTTTACCTACCACCTTTGCTTTATTTTGTTATGCATTGGGGACAATTTCATTTATTTTTGTTGGGGGTGGGGTGAATGGAAAGTGACTGCCAGGGTGAAGTAAAATTATCCCAACTAACGATCCTCGCTTGGTGATTTTCTTGCGTGTGTTCTTTTGCGCCAAGAGACTAGTTATTTTACTGTTGAAAAAACATGTTTAGTGTCTTGTACAAAGTATGAATGTGAAATCTGAAGCATGATGGCTAAATATGAATGATATGTCATTCGAAAGAGAATGCTTGCATGATTAGACATAGTGAATGTTGAATGTGTTGGATCAATACATGACATAGAGATGCACCATTGCATGACCTTCAATCTAACACTCGAACTAGGTGTCCGATAATCTGGTACGGTCATGAGGTGTTAAGAGAGTGTGAGGAAAGGTTATTGTTCCACTATTGGTACCTAGATAGAACTTGCCCAGTTAGTCCTGCAAAAACAAATATGCGTTAGACTATTAGGAAAGGATCATAGGCTCTTGTTCAAATTAAACAATCTTTTAGCCTAGAATAAAAGAAAACCAACTGAAATTGATCCCTTTATGATCCAAATATTTTGAGCTTACAATAAATCTTTCTTTTCTACCCCCACTCATCTTCCCTAGGTATAATGTGTTGGCCCTGGTTCCTCCTTGGACTATGCACCTCAATATAGGCCAAAAGCATAAGTTAAGGGTGGCTAATGCAGAAACCGGTCTCTTCTTGGCCTTGACCCAACCTTAGGTATTGTGTACCTCGGCTCATGGCAAAGTCCTAAGTTGAGGCTGCTATTACGAGTAATGTCCCAAAAAGTGGGGTTGAAAGGATTAATGTGAAAAACAAAATGAAAAACGGAAGAAAATAAATAGTGAATAATAGAAGTGACTCGGTCAATGTAGAAATCAAGTAAAAAAAATATAAATCAAAATAAAATAAGTGTTTAAGTAAGAGTCATTTGCACAAAAAGGAGAAAAGAAAGGAGTAATCAAGGCAAAAAGTACAAGAAAAGGATGTGTAGGGCATAATAGACAATAAAAGAGGTAGGACGCTTAATCGTAATGTCAAGGAGGGCCACAAGTCACTAAAATGTGCCCATATGTATCAACGCTTACCCAAAGCCTATGTTACAAGCTAAGAAAATCTTGTTGTGATCATAAGAGTCTAATATGGTGAACTTAAGCAGTGACAATAAGGGCAAGCCTATGGCTACAAGTACCAACTAGGTGTGAAGTTGTTTTGAGTGTGATTGTTGAATAATGATCCTTATACCCAAATTTAACATCACTGTGCAATAAAAGGAGGATATCTTTTGAAGCGAAGACACTAGTTGCAATATTGGAAAGTTTATACCTTGGTGAGAGATAAAAGAGTATAGGTGTCGGTGCATGGTGAGTCTGTGTGATGGTCTGATCCACATGAATGAGCCTAGTGATCCTCAAAGTGAAATCATGCATTACAATAATGAAAATAGTCGGGATCGATAGCCAAATGATAGCAAAAGCTTAAAAGAGGATACTTTTGTACAAAGGTGTTGTGGTGAGTCTTATTGCGTTGCTTGAGGATAAACAATGAATTTAACTTGAGGGTGTTAATTTACTTTTGTTTCATGGTACTTTCAATGCTTTTTCATTATGTTTAGTGTGTTTCTAGGGCCTTTTTTTAGTAATTTTAATGTGTTTTATCTATGTTTTGCAGGAAAAAATCCAAAATGAAAATGCAGAAGACAGTGCACAAGTGACCCACAAATCCATCGACGGTCAGTAGGTAGTGATCGTCGACTGTCCAAGCATCTGCAACAAACTAGTGAATTCTGACCAAGTGTGGGACTACGGAAGGATCGACGATCCGTTGATAAGTCGACGGACCGTCCTGGCAAAGTGTCGATCAGATCAGTGATATGTCCCAATACCCGGTGTGGAAGAAAAGGTAAGTATGGAGCGACGAGAAGCATGATGTACCGTGATTTTAGTCCGTGGATTGGATCAGAGAATATGCAAAAATGAAGGCCGAAGAAAAATCTAAGTATGGACCGATGGAGGCAGTCGACGGTCCGTCGTTCCGTCTACGAACAGTCTGTGTGGTCGTCGATTGAAGCCGTGTTTTCTGGAAAAAAAATTCCTTATTTGTTTTCATTTAATTTTAGGACAATGTCTTTATAAATTGTGGGTAAAAAACTTGTTTCTGGGTTGGATCTTTTATTATTTTCATACAATTTTCTTAGAGATTTGACTTTTGCAATTTGCAATTAATTCAAGTTTCCAGAATCGATTCTAAAATGAATTTTGTTGTTTCAAGTATAATTTGTGCATTTTCTTCATACTTGTCAAAGTAAGTGCATGATTTATTATTCAACAAATATGAATTATGTTCTTCTAAGTATGGGTAACTAAATACACAACTAGGGTTGTGGAAACCATGGGTGAGTAATAAAATAAGCCTAGCTGTTAACAATTCTCATCAAGGATATTGCATGCATCGATACTTCTTTCATCTAGAAATTTTTTTAACGAGTGCACGCATTAGAACTCACCTTGTTTCTATTTGTCTAACACAGGGGTAGTTAATAGGAAAAGAATTATCGACATACATTTTGTGGATTCTATCTAATAGGATAATTTCGATTGGTGCAAAATTATAACTAAGACAAACAACGAATATGATGCTTAATATTAGGTAAAAGGTAAGGGTTAATAACTTAGACACACGTAGCCGGAACAAGGTACGGAGTGAACTTATAAATGGTGGATCAAGTATTTAGAGATACATAACTTATCACTTTGCATGAAAAATCTTACGAAAGAATTGTTATAGGCTAGGATTATGGTGCTATGAACATATGGAGAACAATTACACCATAGTTTTTCTCACTACTTGATAAAAACCAACAATTTACTCTTGCTACTTGTTAGATTTCAAAATATTGCAATACTTTTGTTTCAAAAAACCCCCCTTTAATTACTAGTTTTTTAAAAGGACTTAACTAAATAGAGGTAATCGTATATTAGAGTTATGTCTAAATCATTTTCCTTGGGGGATCGACCCCATTAGGTTCTCTACTTGATACGACCGCTTATACTTCATTAAGAAAGTATAATTTGAGCGTATCACAGAGGTCTAGAAAGGATAGCATGAACACAACATTTTACTCCTAACACATTGTTTGTGGGTTTTGAGTTTTGATTTTCGATAACCTCTCGACTCAAAAGAAATGTCATGTAGTAAAACAAAAACCTAAAAATAACCCCCCCCCCCAAAAAAAAAATTTAAAAAATAAAGGAAAATAGGGTTTTTTTCTACATTCCAAAATCCCAAGAAAACCAACATATACCCCAAAAAAAAGTACAAAGAAGAAGATAGGGCTTCTATTTCACAAAATTAACAACACCAAAAATGAGAAAGTGTTGATTTTCTAAACAGAACAAGGAAGCAAATTTTGAGCTTATCAAGAACTAAAATTATTACTGACAATGTAAGTATCCAAAAAAAATAGAAAAGTATCAAATTCCCTTTTGAGCAAACGTTATCCTCCAGCTGTTGAACATAAATTTGTATTATTTTGAAGTCTTCAAATTCATCACCCTAGAGTGTAAGAGGGAACTAAAGAAGGGGGAGAGGTTTTCTTCTTAAATTAAATTTAACAGAATTGTAATATGGAGTGGGTTGAGTGGGGTGGGTGGGTGAGTGAGGGCAATTAATTATGGAGGTTCCTTGGTTGTATTGTCTTGTTCATATCAATTTACGTGACATAATTTAATTTGACATAAAAAAAAATTAAAAGTTAAAGGGAAATTAAAATGTGACATGTTATAGAAATCATAGATATTAATGTAATTATAAATTATTTTTTTAAAATTTTGAGTCAAAATATGTCTTTTTTTTATATTAGTTATTTATTTATAATCATCAATAAAAATGATAAATTTCATTAATTTGCACTTTAAGAATTTTTTTCTAAAGGTTTACAAACTTGATTAATTCATAAAATAAAAAAGGAATAACTCTAAGGATAAATGAAATCAGAATTATTGGAAGAATTATTTATAATAAAGTGAATAATTAATATAGGACTATATAAAAGGCTTTCTTTTTTAGATTACATAAAAAGAGTAAATATCACATAAGTTAAGGGGAAAAGAGAGTAAAAATTAATATTTAGAGAAATTGGTTGGTAAAATTAGTTACTAAAAAATTACTTTGATATGTCCAATTCAATCCACTTAATTATTTTATTTTTCAGGTGACATTTAATACCTAAAAATTGTTAAATTTGATTGTATAGGTCAGTTAAAAATTTAATTATCTGATTTTATGACCTTTTTTTAATAAGAAATCATTCCTTTTATATATAAGGGATCTAGAAAGTACCAAGAGATATGATTTTTTAAGTATTATAGACATAAAATTCCTACATTTTAAGCACTTTTATGCAAGGGCGAATCTAGAAATAGCGAAGGTATATTCATATATATTTTCTTGAAAATTGAAATTATATTATATAGATAAGAGTTTTTTAAGTGTTTATATATAAATTTTAAATTCCTCAACATAAATGACTTCGTACATTGTAAGGCGTTTAATTTTCACTTTTGTAATTACCATTTTTTTAGCAGACCATGAAAAAGTTGGAGGTTTTGTAGTTGTATGAATTCTTTATATATATTCATAAAATATTTTTATTAGTAATGTTATATTGTACTAAATATTTTCAAAGAACTAATAAAATAATTAATCTTAGCGAGAATTGTGTTGAGTTGGGTCTTGACTCATTATCTGCCCCATTTTGGCTCAGTTCATATTGATCCAATAAAATTCAGTTTGAATTGGATCTTGATCCGTTTGTTATCTTGACACAATATATTTGACTAAAATTGATCTAATTCACTCAATTTAAAAATAGAAGAAAAATTAATCAAACAAATACACTTATACACGAAAAACTAATAAAAAACTACCAAATAGTTATCCTCTCTTGGATGAGTCGATTTATCTGAGCAAATGAAGATTAGCGTAAAAATACCTAATGTTACGACCAAATTGTAAATATATATATATATATATATATATATATATATATATATATGACGTGATCATGGCCTTGAAATCACCTGTATTATGAAGGTGTTGTGATAATGATCATCATATGTGAAGCATGCCTAGTAGTCTAGTCTAGTTGTGTTCTAGGATGTATGNACTTGCACTTATTATTTTCACTCATGAAGTAGCTTTATCTTATTATAAGAAGAGGATCCACATTAATATGTGTGGGTGCATATGTATGTATATCTATCTCTAGCAAAAAAAAATATAATTAGTAATGCACTCTTACTGAGTGTAGAGCTATCCTTGTGCTAGAGGAATCACCCAAAAAACTAGGGTTTGACTCTAGCTAAAACCCTTATTTCAATTAAAGTTTATTTTAATATTCAGGGGGGGGGGTGTAAATTAAAATTAACTTAGTCAACTAGTAGTAGTTGATAGTTTTCTCACATGCAAATTAGTAGGAAGATAAACAATAATAGAAAGTTGCACTAAATAATTGACACAAGATTTTATTAGTAGGAAGATAAACAATAATAGAAAGTTGCACTAAATAATTGACACAAGATTTTATCCTTGTTCGGATCACCAATGCGGTGACTAGTACAGTCCCCTCGGTTCCAAGGGTTTTCCTTAAGAGATTCGAAGAGATCTTCGTGTTACAACTATTTGAAAATTTCTCATGTCTTATATGAAAATAATATTTCTACCGTGACACTTCCTCAACTTGTATACTACACTCACATTCTTTATTTTCTCTTTTCTTTTATATTGTATCACTCATGTGTTTACAAATCTTTATGAAAGACAAAAGAAAACTGTTTGCTAAGCTCAAGTGAAATTGAGTACTTCACACTACAAATCTGGGTCGGTTTATGTAGATGATAATCTATGCTTTTGTAAGTAAAAACCCAAGGGATTTATCTTAATCAAGGATCAATTTCGGGAGTCCATGATTGAGGCGATTTAGTTGATCTCTATCGATGAAGTAAATCACTTGTCTTCTTTCCTTTTATTCGTTTTATCTTTTTCTTTTATGATCGACAAACTTCTTATCTTGTGGCTTGATTCATGGCTCTTTCCGTTCTTGATGATTCAGTTGTGATCTCTGCCAAGTGTGCATGTATTCTGCTTCATTAAGAGTTTCCTTTATGTGCTGATCAACTATATATTCCTTTACTTCTTTTGTCCGTTAGATTTGGGGCTTGCCTTTCCAATGCTTCTCTGCAGCTTCAGGAACGTATTAATTTCCTTCTTGAAATTGTTTGCGCTGATGATTTCCTTTTAGAATAATTTACCTACAAAATTGAGATCAACTCGTTAAGTATCTGTTTTCAAAATCAACTAACTCTTAGGAGTTAACAATCTCCCCCTTTTTGATAATGACAAGATTTATCACAGTTATAATAGTAATCTTGATAGTCAATTTTACTGAGAAAGTTAATTGTACTTCCTTGAGGTCTCATGTCTTAGTTCATCGATGCATGCAACTCTCCCCTTGTCTCACGGAGGAGTAAGAGAGATAGATTTGTTTTCTCCCTTTGTCACAATATAAAAGAATAGCAAAAAGTAAACTAGATTAAAACAAAGACTGCATATGCCAGAGTAGTCCAAGAGTCAGAGAGAGAAAAAAATAGTGGCCCAAGAGATAGAGAGGTACATGCCCCTATTGAAAGTTAGTGAAAAAAATTAAGGTTCAGCCGGTAGAGTTTATAACAACCCCAAAAGTACTTGAGGGAGTTAATCACTTTCTCACAGAAGGTGTTGTAAGAACATTCAACATTCTGCGAAAGATTGAATTATAAGCTCTGTACTGTAACAGCAAAAGCTCATTGTTGGAGGAGTTGACTCAACTTTTGAGAGAGTCAACCTGTTGGATCAAGAGATTTGCCGTTGAGATACCTTCCTGCTTGATCGTTATCTTGGTGATGCGCAACTTACCGATATCAGTGCTAGATTCTTTATGTAAATAAAATACCTTTTCCACAGCATCATGAAAGGTCTTCAACATCCGTTCTACAACTAAAAGTCTAGTTTTGACCTCCTCATTGTCCTGCCATAAAATATGGCGAAATCTGCCGAGATTTTGTACGGTTTGGGAGAATCCGCCCGAGCTCTGAGTGAGTCATTTTTTAAACCACTTTTAACAAACCTGCACATACATCATACTAGAAGAAGTTTGGGAATCATAAGTTGCATTTATAAGAGAGGGGGTAAACATAGAAAGATCCACAAGACAGTCCACAATAATCCTCGATATGAGAAAGCCATAGCGCAAACTTGCCAGGACATTCAAGTCTTTAACACTTTCCCACATAGACTCCTTGAACCATTCTGCCAAGTTGATGCGGTACTTTTTAAGCAGGAAGTAAGAAAAAAATACATCACGAGTAGAGAAATTATTTAAGGACCCTTCCTGGGAATATGAGTTGTGGCCACGTTATGTGAGATAATACAGTAATCTAAGCATAGCGATAAGGGCCCAAAGTCAAAAGTGTTAGAGTAAGGTTAAACAACGACTCTCTTTGCAACTTCAAAGTCATCAGGGCATATTCCGTTTATGTACGGAATTACGTTAGAGAACTTAGTACCAAACACATCTTCGAATATATTTACATTGATGATAAAGCGTTTACCCAGTACGAACGATTCCACCTCACCATTGTTAGGTGAAATTCAGAGATTCGCATAGAGTAGGCAAAGAAATTCATCAAAAAGCTTAAAACCACACAAATTAAATTAGAGAGAAAATTTCTGAGCTTTGATATAGGATCTTAGTGGGCAGTGAGAGTCCTTTAGTTTCCTGAGATTGACAACACTGCCGGGAACAATAGGGCATGTTTTGAAGGGATCATACATGTGCTTCTGTTCGATACCCCAAAACCGTTGCATATCCGCGTGGGAAAGAGATCCCATCATATGGAAAAGAGGCTTCTTTGATGCTATCTGCTTAGTAGTAGAAGCTCCCTTTTTTGAGGACTCGGGCGGAGCAACCATGGATCCTACGAAGGAATTAGAAAAGAGACATGGTGTCTATTTCGACGGAACTCGAAGCGACAGAGGATTTCTTTGAGGTCATGGAGCAAGTTTTTGTCATATTGAGATGAAGTGTAGAAGAGAGTAAAGGAAAGGATAAATAAAAAGAAAAAAGAGAAGAGAAAAGTAAGGGGACCATACAAAAAAGGGAAGGGAATTTGACTGGAAGAAGTGGAAGTAGGTCATAATTACTGGAAAAAAAATTAGAAACACATTAAATGCATAAGGAAATAAAATAAATAAATAATAAAGTACAAAGCATTAGTCAACACATTTAATGCCAAGGCGATCTTTGAGATAGAAAAATCTTTCATC
Source organism: Solanum pennellii (assembly GCF_001406875.1). Lineage (NCBI taxonomy): Eukaryota > Viridiplantae > Streptophyta > Magnoliopsida > Solanales > Solanaceae > Solanum > Solanum pennellii. The sequence continues at coordinate 11,944,149 of NC_028637.1, read as the reverse complement.
AAGAAGAGATTTAGTAAAAATATCAGTTAATTGATTTTTAGAGTCTACAAATTCAAGAGAAATCATCATTTCCAACATGATCATGAATAAAATAATGCTTTATGTCGATATGCTTAGCCCTAGAATGATGCACAGTAAAAATATATTTAGAAAGACTTAAATACTATCAAAGATAATCGGAATAGTTTCATAAGAAAGATCATTATCAAGTAATTGATGCATCTTCCATAAAATTTGAGTACCACAACATCCAACCGCTAAGTATCAAGATTCTATGGTGGATAACGCAACCGAAGCGTGTTTCTTGCTATGCCATGAGACCAGATAGTGTCCCAAGATTAGGCATGTTCCACTAGTGCTTTTTCGGTCGTTTTTGTCACATGCAAAGTCAGCATCTGAATAACCAATTAAATCAAAATTAGTAGAATGAGGATATCATAGTCCTAGACTGTGGTTCCACTAAGGTAGCGAATGATTTGCTTTACTACCGTGAAATCTGATTCCTTTAAGGCAGCTTAAAACCGTGCACACTTTTCTCCATTATATATTATATCGAGCCGACTACCTGTAAGATGTAGTAATGAGCCACCACTACTAAAAAATAGTAATTAGCGACCTAAAAATTACCGACCTCAAATGGAGTCGGTAATTTCCAACCTCAGGAGGTCAGTATTGTTAAAAAGAATAAAACTAGTTGGGTTTTATGCAAAATGTCACTACCGGAGTCTAGAATCTAGACAAGACCGGCGTCGTTGACCTTCTGAGGTCGCAGACAAGACTACTTACTTCATTCTTACTTCGTCTAGGTTAATTTTAGCGGAAAATTTGAAACATTGTATTTCTTAACATACATACTAATCACTCTATTAGATTCATAATTTTTCACCATCTACCATCTAACATTATGATTATCAAATTAAAGAAATAGTTTAATATAGAATTAAATGTATACTTGCCAAAATGGCAACAATACAATGTCTGCACAAAAGCGGAAAGAAACGTTAGTGGAAAATACTCCACTAGCTCAATCCTATAACTAAGCTAGAATACAATGGGACATCATCCTCTAAAGCATGAGGGTCTACCATGTCCGGATGAATGCTCCACGTCCGGATAGTTTCAGCGTCAACCTGTAGCTCTAGCGTCCACCTGTGCCTGCATCTAAAATTGTAGAGTTCTATAAAAATGAATACACACTTGTACTAATTATGGGTATATATAAGCACACACCAAGGACATGCATGATTAAGAGCAACTCTTTCCTAAAAACATGATTATGGAAAGTCAAGTCAGTGGACTTACCAAATTGGGATTAGGAAAGTGAGTGAGCTTTCCAAATTTTAACTAGGAAAGTTTATGAGCTTTGATAATTTGTATTAGGAATGTTATTCCATGAGAGAAACATGCATCATCGTACTTAACATCTTGAACACATCACACAACAGCGTACACATAGCACATATCATAATTCCTATAACACATAATGTTGTTTATATAATTCATTCGTATATCATGAGACCTTGGAATTATGGACTTGACATTAATACTTCCCGAAAGTGAGGGCTCAACAAATGGGACCTCAACTAGGGAGTCTGCATTAGCAAACATAGAGTCTTCTTCGTTCATTCATACGTACTTCATTTCATTTCATTCATGGGCCAGTGTAAACACCAGCTTTACTTGGGACGTAGCTTAAGACTTTCATCGGGTTTGTTGTGCAATGACAAAGAATGACCTAATGATATTACTTGAATCTAACTCACCTCTTGATTATCCTATCCTAACACCTTTGCTATCATTCGATTCATTATGTGCTTTATTTGAGGTTGACCTCATTAATTCATTGAGAACTTTAACTTTAAAAGAGATAAATCATGTGAGAATCATGAAATCCAGTGTCATGAAACCCCACATCGAAAAGAGGTGGAATCACCAGCCAAAGTGACCCAAAACATGCTAGCGTACATGGTAATTGAACCCCGCCAGATCCCTATATTGGCAGTTTATGTTCGAATTATATGTGATATAAGGAGACCTATACCCAGCATGCCGGACTGTCTCATCTCATCAGAGTTACGTTAACCTCCGCCCTTCCCAAAAGAAGGCATCACCACTCATATCTAGTCTATCGGTTCTCAGTATAAAGTTCCATTATATTAAACTCATACGTCATGGAAGTTGGCTTCTAGTATGAGGACGTCATAGCTCAATAGATTATTTTTCATCTCATAATTAGTATTGAGTATGTTAATCTCAATACTTTCATTCGACTGTTCATAGAGACTGGTCTTTTAATTAACATTACACTCTCATAGATGAGTACCTTGTGGTAACATTTACTTAGGCTCATTTGAGATAGCTCTCATCTATTACATTAGCCTCATATCATGTTGTCACCACATTCATCAACATAAGCACATTTTCTCTTCATAATTACTCACCCTTTTTTACGTGAATGTTTGTTTCATCATATGCACATGCACTTGGCCATTTGTATGCTTCTACTCTTACTTAACCCTTCTAGGGTTTCATAATTTCTTTATATAAAATTCATTTCATCTTATGCCAATGCACTTGGCCATTTAGTGTGTTTTACACTCTTACTTAACCCTTCTAGAGTTACATCATTTCATTACATACATCTTAGGTTCACTTACTTTTAAATGTATGCTAGACTTAAGGGTCTATAAATACAAGCCATGAGGCTTCATTCATAGTTCGTTTAAGTGATTCATATCTTCCTAGGATTATGTAGTTCAAGACTTATGCATCTTGTATGTATGAAAAGATCTCGATTTCGATCTAAGTAGGAAGCACTATTCTTGAAGATATAATTCATGTATGACTTATGAATCTATACGGAATTTGGGCAAGGGAACCCAATTTCGAATATCTTAAACAACATGACTTACATTTTTTTCATTTATTGCATTTGGGTCCACATGACATTGGGACCCTATATCGAGCCCTAACATCAATGTTTCCTCTATATTTTTCTCCTTTGTATTACCTCTTACTTGGCCGAGGGGTTGTGGGATTTAACCCCCACAGCCCCTTTTAATTTTTTTTTTATTTCTCCTTGCCTATTTCGAGTTGACTATGACGTTGTGGGATCAAACCCCTATAGCGTCTCTTTATTTTTCTTTTGTTCTCCTCCTTAAATCTGCCTAAGAGGTCGTGGGTTCAATTCCCACAGGCCTTCCCCTTTATTTTTCTTTTATTCTCCTCCTTAAGTCTTCCTAAGGGGTCGTGGGTTCGATTCCAACATGCCTCCTCCTTTATTTTTCTTTTATTCACTTCCTAAATCTGCCTAGGAGGTCATGGGTTCGATTCCCACAAGCGTCCCCCTTTAGTTTTCTTTTATTCTCCTCATTAATCTTCCTAAGAGGTTGTGGGTTCGATTCCCACACGCCTCCCCCTTTATTTCTCTTTCATTCTCCTCCTTAAATCTGATTGAGAGGTTGTGGATTCGAATCCCACTCCTCTCATTTCTTAATTTTTTATTTTAAGTTACATTTTCCAGCGAAAACCATGGTTCGAATCCCCTTCACCACATTCCTTTTTACTTCTTTATTTTCATTGTTTTTAACATGGTGAGGTCACGGGTTCAATCCTCCATGACCTCACTTGTTTTAATTCATTTTTTTCAGCATTTGTAACCCTCTTTGCTGAACGAAATTCATCACTAGAAGCTTGAAATTTTCTTTTAATTTTTATGCTTCCTTTATTATCAAGTTACACCTTAGTTCTCAGGGGAGTTTTTTAGTTCATTTAGAACATTTTAGGTGCGTTTTCATGGATTCGTAAAGACAAGAGATTATCCCTCAAATCAGCCATATTTCAACTCATATGAACATCACATTTACATTAACATGTGTACATGAAATATAAAGAACTGTCATGCCATTTAAAGTCATAAACAATGAAAAATAGCCACGGCAACACACATATACACACGTAGTTACATTTCTAGAAACATAAACATAAGTCACATTCCAACATACAAATAAACATAAAATAATGACTAAAACACGATTCATCCCTAGTTTTCTACCAGCAAACATAACCAACATATGATTCAATGGGAGCTAGTGACAGGAACATGCAACGGGGAACAATCCTAGTTTTCAGAATGAATATTCTGAACCTTAAGGGGTCTCTTGGAAAAGGGAGCAGTAGAGAAGAGAACCCATACCTTTTTGACGTTAAAACCTCGACTAGCTTCCCAAATAACTCCTCCAAACACACGTCCAACACAAAAAGTTCAATACAAAACTCGACGGAAAACCTTCTCTTAGCCCACGTAATTGATTAACATTTGTTTTTCTTATATTTTCGTGTGAGTTATTTATGTGTCGAAAAATTTGGTTTGCCTACTGTTTTTGGAGTTATTTTGGACAAAAAAAACGTGAATGAGAGTGATAGAGACGTGAGAGAGAGAGATGAGCGTGGGAAGAAGAGTTTTTTGAGGGTTAGGAGTCTAGTTTAGGACTTAGTCAAATAAGATTTTATTTAATTATTAAAAATCTTATTTCCTTTATTTAAATCAGCTAATAACTAATAAGGATAAATTAATTACATTAATTTAACAACTTAAATTAAAAACAATTTAATTCATTTCTTCCAGCTAGGTTCGAACTAGGGTGGAGCAAGACTCACTTCAAGAGCCCAATTTTGGCCCTCTCTCCCCAAAATGCCCCTCTACCTTATTAATTAAATAATTAATTATATATTTAGGGTAATTACTATACTACCGTTAGCCTGGAAAAAGACCATTTTATCCCTAGACCCTCCAAACTCAAGATTTTCCCTTTTTAAGTCCGGTAAAGACTCCTACAAGTAAATCTTCATATTCGAGAGCCCTACATGGTTGGAACCAACCTTTCCATGCTCAACTAACTTTCCAAGTTAGTTGGCTTGGCTGTAGCAAGGGTTTAGACGTCTAGGTCTATGTGCATCAAACTGTGTGAACCTTGGTCTAATTATAGGCATTCTTGACACATTAAGCATTTCTTATCTTATTCATTTTTAGGGTTGTTACACAAAAAAAGAGTGGAAAAAATTCCGACCTCAGAGGGTCCGTATTTTTTAGCGGAAAAAATGAATTACAATAAACATCTTGATGTCGGTAATAAATAAAATAAATATAAATATATTTTATTTTTTTTCAATTAAATAAAAAAATAAAATTGAGAAATATTTTGATTTAATATTATTTAAATCGTCTTTGAAGGACGGTTTTAAGTAAAATAAAAACCAAAAAAAAATTATAATACCGACATCTGGACGTCAATAAAATTAATAGTATATGATTGTATCAATTTTTATTAAAATATTTATATAGTGAGTTTCATAAAATTATAAATTGATATTTTTAATTAACTTAAAATAAATCGGATCACGGTTTTATGTAAATTAGGATATTTATTAATACAAAATATTGACATCATGACATCGGTATTTATATTTTATCCAAATACCGACCTAATGAGGTTGGTATTTTTATTTCATCCATATCAAAATACCGACATTATGCGGTAGGTATTTTTACATCATCAAAATACTGACATCATGAAGTCGGTATTTTTATTTTATCCAAATATCGACCTCAAGAAGTCTGTATTTTTTCTTCATCCAAATATCAACCTCATGAGGTCGATATTTTTACTTCATCTAAATACCAACTTTAAGAGATTGGTATTTATCTTTCATCCAAATACCTACCTACTGAGATCAGTATTTTTATTTCATCCAAATACATACATCATAAGATCGGTATTTTTTGTTCATCCAAATATTGACCTCATGAGGTCGGTATTTTTTACTTCATCTAAATACCGTCTTCATGAGGTCGGTATTTATCTTTCATCCAAATACCGATCTCATGGGATCGACACTTTTACTTAATCGAAATTCAAAAACTGTCATCATGCGGTCGGCATTTTTATTTCATCCATATACTGGCAGCATGAAGTCAGTATTTTTATTTCATCCATGAGGTCGGTATTTGTTCTTCATTCAAATATCGACCTCATGAGGTCAGTGGTGTTATTTTAGTTAAATACGGACCACATGAGGACGGTTTTGCATGAATAAAGAAGAAAAAATATTATAATACAGACTTCTGAAAATCGGTAAAATTAAATATCATGCAATTTAATTAGTTTTAATTTAAATATTTATATCATGGGTATTAGAAAAATAATATTTTCAATTAACTTAAAATAAATCGTTCTCTAGGTGACGATTTTATATAGGCATAATACATCTATTGAACCATAAACTTGGCTTTAAATTTTAACTTTGAACTCAAACTTTCATAGTGCACAAATAGGCACTTTAACTTTCCCATCTTTCAATAAATAAACACGCGTCCTACCTGGCAAAATTCGTGAAATGCACGCATTCTGCGCGAGTGAGGGGTAATTTTCGAGGCCCACAAAGGTAAAAATGCTGAAATGACAATTCTACCCTTACTAAATCTCTTTTATATTAATTAAAATTAATTTATTTTTTTTTACTTTCAAAATGACATGTAAGATATTTTTTTAAATAAAAAAGGACATGTAAAATGTTTAGTTAGTAGGCAGCCACTAATTGACTCACTAATACACGTGGGATCGTTTGCATTTCACACACTTTGGCACCAAAAATCGCGTGTTTATTTAATGAAAGATAGGATAGTTAAAGTGCCTATTTGGGCACTATGAAAGTTTGAGGTCAAAGTTAAAATTTTAAGCCAAGTTTGGGCTCAATATATGTATTATGTTATTTTATATAAGCTAAAAAATCAACTTATATAATAAAACGACCTCTAGATGTCGATATTATTTATTTAATATGATTCCTCTTATTTTTCTTAAAATTTAATGTGAGACCGACCTCATAAGATCGATATTTTTTTTATTATATCTAATTCATTTTAATAAAAGCGACATCCGGAGGTCGGTTTGTTTAAAATATTTCTATCAATTATAGTTATTGTTATTTAGAATAATACTAAAATTTCCTTTGGAACTTACTATTAATTGTTAAAAAAGTTTACTAATTTTATATACTTTTATCAAAAACAAAATTAGACTTCGTGGAAAAAATAAAAAAATATCCGTAATACATATTTAAAGTATGAAACTATATTGATATGAATTAGGATATAATTATACTTATATTTATAGAGTAATGTACTAAACTATCAGTACATCGTCTTATCATGAACTTAATATCTCATGTTATGATGTAGAGGTGAAGAGCTAACATATAATCTATTTTAGTATGAAATGAGAGATAATATTATTATATTGTTTCGATCTTGAATGTATGTCAAATGTAGTGATAACTATATAATTATAATGACATGTAAAAAGTACTTCATATGAGTATGAAATAAACTAATTGATTATATACGAAATAGATTATCAATTAAATAAATATCGATCATCAATTTAAAGAGATTTATTTATTAGATTTGATATTGATAAACTTTTAGTGATCAATAAAATTGAATTTATATAATTAAGAAGTGTATATATATATATATATATATATATATATATATACCTCTTGAGGTCAAAATTATTCATTTAATATGATTACTTTAATGTATCTTAAAATTTAATGTGATACCGACCTCATGAGGTCGGTTTTTTTTATTGTATCTAATTCATTTTAATAAAAGCGACATCCGGACGTCGGTTTGTATAAAATATTTCTATTAATCATATTTTTTACTATTTAGCATACTACTAAAATTTTATGTAAAACATACAATTAATTGTTCAAAAAGTGTAACAATTTTGTAACTTTTATTAATAACAAGTTAGACTTCATTGAATAAATTAAAACAATATATATATAATTCATATTTAGAGTATGAAACTACGTTTCTATAAATTAGGATATAATTATACTTATATTTCTAGAGTAATGTACAAATCTATTAGTCCGTCTTATAGTCTTGAACTTAATATCTCATGTTATGATGTAGAGGTGAAGAGATAACATATAATCTATGCGAGTATGAAATGCGAGATAATATTATTATATACTTTCGATCTTGAATGTATGTCAAGTGTAGTATTCACTTCCTAATTATGAGGACATGTAAAATATACTTAATCTGAGTATGAAATATGTTGATTAATTATATATAAAATACATCATCATTTAAAGAAATATCGATGATCAATTTAAGGCAAGATTTATATATTAGATTTGGATTTAGATAATTAGGAGGAATATAATTTAAATATAAAAAATAAACTTGATCGATAAATTAAATTTATCAAATTAAACTTCTATTCATTATATATATATATATATATATACATATATATATATATATATATATATATATATATGTATGTATATATATAATTCAACTTATTAGACTTAGAAAGATATTAAGTTCTTCAAATAAGTTAATGTGATTTAGTTGGTGAATATAGTGTTGAAAATAAGTTAAAACTAAACTAATTAGAGTTATAAAGTTGTTAAGTTCTTCAAATAAGTAAATGTGATTTAGTTAGTGAATATTATGTTGAATTAAGTTAAAACTAAACTAGTCATACTTAGAAAGATGTTAAGTTCATCAAATAAGAAATGCGAATTATTTGGTGAATATTGTGTTTGAATTAAGTTAAAACTAAATTAATGAGACTTAGAAAGTTGTGAAGTTCTTTATATAAGTTAATGCGATTTTGTTTGTGAATATAGTGTTGGAATTAAGATAAAACTAAATTAATTAGACTTAGAAAGTTGTTAAGTTCTATAAATAAGTTAATGTGATTTAATTGGTGAATATAGCGTTGGAATTATGTTAAAACTAAATTAATTAGACTTAGAATGTTTTTAAGCTCTTTTAATAAGTTAATATGATTTAGTTGGTGAATATACTGTTGGAACTAAGTTAAAATTAAACAAATTAGACTTGGAAAGAATTTAAGGTCTTCAAATAGGCTAATGTGATTTAGTTGGTAAATATAGTGTTGGAACTAATTGAAAACTTAACTAATTAAACTTAAAAAGATGTTAAGTTCTTAAATAAGTAAATGTGATTTAGTTGGTGAATATATTGTTAGAATTAAGTTAAAACTAAACTAATTACACTTAGAAAGATGTTAAGTTCTTCAATTAAGAAATACGATTATTTGGTGAATATAGTGTTTAAATTAAGTTAAAACTAAACTAATTAGACTTAGAAAGATGTTAAGTTCTTCAAATAAGTAATGTGATTTAATTGGTGAATATAGTGATTGAATTAATATAAAACTAAACTAATTAGACATAGAAAATTGTTAAGTTCTTTAAATAAGTTAATGTGATTTAGTTGGTGAACATAGTGTTGGAATTAAGTTAAAACTAAACTAATTAGACTTAGAAAATTGTTAAGTTCCTTAAATAAGTTAATGTGATTTATTTGGTGAATATAGTGTTGGAACTAAGTTAAACTAAACTAATTAGACTTATAAATATGTTAAGTTCTTTCAAATAGGTTAATGTGATTTAGTTTGTAAATATGGTGTTGGAATTATTTCAAAACGAGCATCAGTTTTACCTACTCACTATGCACACCAGGCACATAATGCCTCTACTCATGTGGCTCCACAATCTGGTTATACTATATCTACACCTATTGTTGTACCTAGATCTGGTTACTAAACATTGCAGGGCTATTCACATCTTGTTACTGAGTTTACCATACCATCAGCTAATGCTAGTAAGTGCAATAATTTGAATACTAATAGTGGATGAATTGGATTTTCAAATCTTCATCTTGAATCCAATGGCTCGGAGCATTATACTCCCACCACCCAGCACTAAGATGCACGTGGTCCTCAAGAAGGTGATAGACACAATTTTTGTAGACTTGTCATCGAGCCGTTAGGATTAAAGTTTGATTTAATTATGTTTCTGTCACGACCCAAAACCGAGCCGCGACTGGCACCCACACTTACCCTCCTATGTGAGCGAACCAACCAATCTAAACCTTAACATTTCAATATAACATCAACAGAAAGTAATGCGGAAGACTTAAATTTATTAATGAAAACCAATTCAATAACTTCTAAGATTCAACATCGATTATTTCCCAAAATCTGGAAGTCATCACCACAAGAACATCTATGATCAAATTACTAAACTAAGAGTATTCTAAGAAGCTAAAATAAACAAAAGCTAGTCCATGCCGGAACTTCAAGGCACGAAGACATGAGGAAGAGATCCAGTCCAAGCTAGAAGCATTAGCTCACCATGAAATCCGGTGTAATGAAGACTGGCTAGGAGTTGCGGTTGAGTTGAAGACGACGGTACGTTTGCTGCACTCCACAAATAACAAAGAAAACAAATACAAGTAGGGGTCAGTACAAAACACGGGTACTGAGTAGATATCATCGGCCAACTCAAAATAGAAAACAGTATATATCAGATAATATCATAAAACAACTACAATACTCAACGTGTAGCAACAACAAGTTCTATAATCATTAATAAGCACCGCCAAGTTCACACATGAGGACTCAAGCCTCAATACCATACTCTTTTGGGAATTAGGTTCATTAGATTGAGTATATTAACATCTTTCAAGATTCTTTATCTTTATTCCTCTTGTGTCGGTACGTGACACTCCGCTCCCCTACTACTATGTGTCGGTACGTGACACTCCGATCCCCTAATTCTACGTGTCGGTTCGTGACACCCGATCCCCTAATTCTACGTGTCGGTTCGTGACACCCGATCCCCTAATTCTACGTGTCGGTTCGTGACACCCGGTCCCCCTAATTCTACGTGTCGGTTCGTGACACCCGATCCCCTAATTCTACGTGTCGGTTCGTGACACCCGGTCCCCCTAATACTACGTGTCGGTTCGTGACACCCGATCCCCTAATTCTACGTGTCGGTTCGTGACACCCGGTCCCCCTAATACTACGTGTCGGTTCGTGACACCCGCTCCACTAATCTCATTCTATTAATTCATCAATCCTTCTTTTATACCAAGGCATCATCAACCCCATTACTTTAGTTCATCAAGCCTTCTTTTATACCAAGGCATCATCAATCTCATTAACAAAGTAGATTAGGGTTTTTCAAGATTTGGGATTCAATAGCTTCATCATGCTTATTTTATCACAATTATATAATCACATTCATACAAGCATACAATTAAGCATATAGAAGGGTTTACAATACTACCCAATACATATCATTCGCTATTAAGAGTTTACTACGAATAGCATAAACCATAACCTACCTCCACCGAAGATTCGTGATCAAGCAAGCAAATTCCCCAAATTCTTGTTGTCCTCTTCGTTTCTCTCTCTCTCTACTCGTTCTCCCTCTCTTTCTGTTCTTTTTCTTTTTCTTATTCAAACCCTCTTTCTTTTACCCTAATTAGCATATAATTAAGTATAAAGATGGTAATAATATCCCACTAATTAACTCAAGGTTACCTCTTTTAACCCCCAAGTAATTAGACTTATTAACATTAACCCACTAACTTTATAATTAAAGCAGGAATAGTCCAAAACGCCCCTTAAATTACTAACCAGAAATCCGACCCAGCCTGGGATTACGCAGCCTGTGACGGCCCGTCGTGCCTGCGACGGTCCGTCATGCAGGTTCGTCATGGACTCAATTTGTTTAAGGAGTCTGTGACGGCCCGTCGTGCCTACGACGGTCCGTCCTGCACTTCGTCGCCAAGTTCAGAGAGTCGATTTCAGTACCCAAATTTCAGAAGTCTAAGTGTTCTGGAACGAGACACCTGCGACGGTCCGTCGTGCCCACGACGGTTCGTCCTGCAGGTCCGTCGCCAAGTTCAGAGAGTCGATTTCAGTACCCAAATTTCAGAAGTCTAAGTCTTCTGGAACGAGACACCTGCGACGGTCCGTCGTGCCCACGACGGTTCGTCCTGCAGGTCCGTCGCCAAGTTCAGAGAGTCGATTTCAGTACCCAAATTTCAGAAGTCTAAGTCTTTTGGAACGAGACACCCTCGACGGCCCGTCGTGCCCATGGCGGTCCGTCGTGGGATCCGTCGTCTCAGCCAGTTTTTCCAGAAATAAAATTTGCTGCTTAAAACGACTAAACAGGTCGCTACAGTTTCATCTTTTATTTGTCTTTTTATATTTTAATTAATTGATTGATTATTTTTTGTTTACCATTCTTTGTCAATGAACTCATATTTCAGCTTACGTCCGGATGTGGGTTTGTCAAGATTATTTTGAAGTGCAACAGTACTCACTATAATTGTGTGTACCTGACTTGGGGTTCGATTCCAATTAAAAATAGGGGGCAGATGTTCAATGAATTTAAGGTAAGAATGTGTATTAATTAAATTCACATCATATACATTTAAATTTCCTAATCATTTGAATAATAAATATTTAGTCGTTTTTAATTAAATAAATATTATGTCTGGGTTCCCAAACATGAGGAAGAGGTTCAAGAAAACATCAAGGTTAAAATTTCAAAGTTTATTTCTAGTACATTTAGTGAATGTCGGAAAAATAATAGAATTCCTATGCTTATGGTAACAACACGATGGGATCTGTTACTGGAACACTGGGGTACTGTTTAAAAGATTAAGAAGAGGAGTGAGATTTGGAAGATGGCTCGTGCATCAAAAAAGGAGGCTCTTTTCACACCTGTGGAGCTATTAGCCTAGTTACTAGGAAGGAAAGAATGATATACTTTCTTAATTTTGTAAAATATTTCCTTTTCTTTTTCGATAAGTAGTTTTTGGAAATTAAATAATACTTGTGTTATTTGCAGGAAAAAGAGTTGGGTAGGTCGGTAGTTGTAGAAGAGATGTTGAAGGTTACTAATGTCAAGAAGAGTACAAACCCCGATGAAAAAGAAAAATGAATTGATCCACGTGCTCAAGAAACATATGTAAGAACTCTATTCAAGTTAATCTTTTTTTCTCTTTCTTGTATATATTACATTCTTATTAGTAGAGTTCATTGTTTAAATTACAGGATAGGTTTATACGAATGTCTCAGGAATATCGTAGTACTCTACCTTTTGAGAGCTGGGACAGATCATTTACACAAGAAAAAAATGAGAATCTTTGGAAACAAAGTGCACGTGAACCGTTTAGAGCTACGGCTATCCAGAAAGGACATATCAAAAGAAGCAGGCTTGGTATTGTGGTTCATCATCCTATAGCTTCAATGGCAGGGATAAAGAGACAATATCTGCAATGGAGGGTGACTTAGTTTTTCTCAATGCAGAGCTTGCTGTTGTAGCCGATAGAGAGAAGAAGATAGAGGTGGAGATTGCGGCATTAAATTAGGAAGCAGAGAACAAGAGGTATGCAGCACTTCAGGACCAACAAACTTTTCTTTTGAATTAGGAAAGATACTTCCCACATGTCCTGCAGAAGTGAAGATGGAGATGATCATGAACGTGATGATAATGATAAGGGTGATAAGGAGAGTGATGGTGATAATGAGTACTTATATTTGTTTGACATTTTAGACTTCCATATTTTTGGAATTGTTTGATCGTATTTTAGTTTATTTTGAAGTTGAATGAAGTTTATTTTGAAATAGTTTAATGTATATGTTGAAAATATTGTGTTGTTTTGGTTGGATGAAGTTTATTTTAAAATAGCTCATTTGGAATTTTTTTAGTTGGATGAAGATTATTTTGAAATAGCTTATTTTGAATTCTTTAGGTTGTTTTGATATAAATATGCATGTGAGATACTAAAATTGTAACTCAATGCTGCCAATTCTGTAGGAGATATACCGACCTCCAGTGGTCGAAATCTCAAAAATAAAAAGTAAAAATACCGACCTCCGGAGGTCGAAATCTAAAAAATTATAAATAAAAATACCAACCTCCGGACGCTGGAATCTCAACAATAAAATAAATAAAAAAACCGACCTCCAGAGGTTCGAATATAAAGAATAAGAAACAAAAATACCGACCTACGAAGGTCGGAATCTAAAAAATAAGAAATTAAAATACCTACCTCCAGATGTTGGAATCTAACAAATAAGAAAAAAAATCGACCTCCGGAGGTTGGAATATAAAAAATAACAAATAGAAATACCGTCCTCTGGAGGTCGAAATTTAAAAATAAGAAATAGAAATACTGGCCTCCAGAGGTCGGAAACAAAAAAAAAAGAAATGAAAATACCGACCTCCGGAGGTTGGAATCTAAAGAATAAGAAATACCGACTTACGGAGGTCGCAATCTCAAAAATTAGAAATAAAAATATTGACCTCCAGATTTCGGTATTCTAAAATTTGAGAATTAAAAATGCTGACCTCCGAAAGATGGAAATAATAAAAATAAGAAATGAACAAATATATTAAAGAGACCTCCGGAAGTCGGAAAATAAAATAATGAATATTACCAACTTAAATTGAAATTGACTTCGAGAGGTCAGTACTAGATGTCTGAATTGAATAGCGACCAAGCTTCTTTCGGCCTCTGGAGGTCGGTATTTATAGGTAGGTATTCACAATTTTTTAGTAGTAAAACTATCTTCTGTTCATCTTTTCATCCATGTCTTTTCGAGATGCATCAGTTTCAAGACACGTGGCAGCCTCATTGGCGTACCAAAGGCTTTGCCCTTTTCGAGTCCAAACTTCTTAATCAATTCCTTATTGTACTTTTCTTGACTAATGAATGTTCTATTAGTTGACTGGTTAATTTGAAGTTCGAGAAGGAATGTGAGTTCTCCCATCAGACTCATTTCGAATTCTCCTTTCATTAGAGTTGCAAAATTCTCGAACAAAGAAGGATTAGAACTACCAAAATAATATCGTCAACATAGATATGAGCTATATAAATGTATTAATAAGATCTTTCAATGAAGAGAGTTGTGTAAATTTTCCCCAAATTAATTTGCAGTAAGAACGAACTCAATCTTTCATACCAAGATTTTGTAGATTATTAAAGTATGCAAAGAGCATTGGAATTTTTGTAAACAAAATTGGGACAAGAAGGATTTAAAACTGTGGGGTTGAAAACAACTTATTTTATAAAACCGTTTAAAAATGCACTTTTCACATCCATTTGAAATAGTATAAAATGCTTGAAAGAGGCATAAGAAAGTAAAATTGGAATAGATTATAAGCTATCTACAGTTGCAAAGGTTTCATCGTAGCCAATACCTTCTTGTTGTGAGTATCCTTGAGTGGATAACCATACTTTGTTTCGAGTAACTTTTCCATTTTCATCTAGTGTGTTTCGAAATACCAACTTCATTCCAATAATAGAGCAATTTTTTTGTCTATCTATTTGCGTCCTTACTTGATTTCATTCAAATTGATCGAATTCTTCCTTCATTGCTTGCACCCATGATTACTCTACAGCTGCTTCATTTATTCGATTAGGTTCCATTTGAGATATCAACGCAACGGAAGCTTGTTTTCTTAGAGAAGATCACTTCTGATTTTTCCTTCATGTTTATCGAGAATGAAACTTTCAGGATAATTACTATTATGTCGCCATTCTCTTGGAATAATTGATCTATCAGCTAGAGTAGTCGACTTTCCTTCTGCAGTAGTAGACTTCAATATGAATTTTGGAACTTATATCTGCAGTATTATCCACTATTTTGATGGGGGTGATTTTGTCGTGACCTCCTTTAATTTCCTACATTCTTGGGTTAGTCTCATCAAATACAACATGCACATATTTTTCAACACTTAAAGTTCTTTTATTAAAAACATGAAAGACTCTATTGATAGGATCATAGCCTAAGAAAATACCTTTGTCACTCCTTGGATCAAACTTACCAAGATTGTTCTTACCATTGTTGTGGATGGAGCACTTGCATCTGTAGGGATGAAAGTAACTTATGTTTGGTTTCTTACCTCTCCACAGTTCATAGGGAGTCTTCTTCAGTATCAGTCTAATTAAGCACCTATTAAGAATGTGGCATGTAGTGCTCACTGCGTCTGCCCAAAAGTGATCTAGTAAACTTCTATGCAAAAGCATTGTTCATGATGACCTAAGAGTGATGGTTTTGACTCATGTAACTTCTCCTTTAGCATTACCTCCAAATCTAACTCATCATTCATCTACTCTTTTTATTGTTTTGAAGTTTTCCTTCTTTCGGCACATACGTATGGAGAATCCGCTATGAAGTACCACATTCCCTTTTTGTAGGTTTTCTTGAATTTCTCCTGCAAGACAAAAAGATTAGTTTCTTTTAGGAACCCAAGTATTTTTGGGCCATTGATGATTAACAAATTTTGGTCTCCAAATCCATTTTCCAGAAGAATATTTTCTACATCTGAAGGATTTATGACCTATATCGCCATAAGTAAAACACACAATAGTTAGAATTATGACTTGGACAGTTTCTTCAGTAGAGCGTAGTTCTGTTTGATTGAATAGAACTATGTCTTGAAGATTTTCTGACACTATTTAACTACATTTTTACTTTCTCCAATTCTTCTGATTGTAGATCAACTTCAATATGACTTGCTTCAAGGAGAATCTGCCAAACTTTCTTTTCTTGTAGAAGTTTGTTGTATTCGTCAATAAATTTCTATAATTCATCACTAACCATATCCAAAGAGTTTTGTAAGTAATTACAATTTGGACAATTATAAGATCTTACCTCGCTTGGTTCTCCTAGAGACACGAAACACGAGTTTTCCATTTCATCGTTGTCATCATCGGTTGTTTCTCCTTGTTCCCATGCTCCGAGACTTTTTGGATCTTCGTTTCGTCGATTGGTTCTTCTTCTTCATTTTGGACAAGTTTTCTTGATATGTATTGGTTCTCTGCAGTAGTACCATCGATCATTGTTTCTTTTGAAGTCCTTTGTTTTTTAATCTTTTTGAGGTCGCTGTCTCCTTTGTCTGAGCATTTGTCTCACTCTACGATTAATGAAGGTCATTCCTTAATCTTGATTTTCATCGGCTTCCTCCTCAGCTTCTAATGTCTCATCAATAAAAGCCACTGTTTTCTTTTTGTCGTCCTTGTTGTACCTTTTAATATAATTTTGTTCATAATCCATTAAGTTACCTCGAAGTTCATCATATGTCATGTTCTGTAGATCTCCGTCTTTAAGAATGACAACTTTTGTTTCCCAGGCTTTGTGAAGACTGTTGACAAGTTTACTAACTCTTAACTAGTTTGAATACACCATTCCAAAAGATTTTAGTTCATTGACAACTTTGCTAAATCTTGAGAACATAGATTCAACATTTTCATCGTCAACCATTCTGTACAGCTCGTATTTATTTACAAGGGAGCTGATTTGGGCTTCCTTGACTTTCGTCGATCCTTCATAGGTCACTTAAAGATTATCCCACATTTCATTCGCAGTTACGTCATTTGAAATTTTGTAATATTCTGCTCCTCTTACTGAACCATACAACAAACTCATACCTCTAGCGTTAGTTTGAATTACCTCTTGTTGTTCCTTAGTAGTATCGAACAATTTAGGATCAAAAGATTTTTCAGTTCCATCCTTTTCAGTTAATCCAAGGAATGCCTTTGTGCCTTTCTTGATGAATACTAAAGCTTGATGTTCATTTGCGGAGACAAAGATTCTGAATCTATCGTTTCTGTGAGAGTAATCTTTCCCATTGAAGTAAGGTGTTCTATGTGAAAAGTGTCCGTCTTAAAGTAAAGCACCGAGGATTTGGTAATGTGACATTGGATCTTTACTCTCGTGTGGTTAAACACTAAATCTATTAGACCTTCTCTTATACCAATTGATATTCAAGTGGGAGGGGGTTAATTTAAAATTTACTTAGTCAACTAATAGTAATCGAGATTTGACTCACCTGCAAGTTATGAGGAAGATAAACAATAAGAGAAAGTTGCAGTAAATAATTGACGCAAAAGGTTTTATCCTGGTTCAGATCACCAATGCAGTGCCTAATCCATTCCCTTTGGGTTTCAAGGGGTTTCCTTAAGAGCTTTGAAGAGATCTTCGTGCTACAGCAATTTGAAACTTTATTATGTGTGATATGCAATTCAGATTTCTACCTTGACACTGCCTCAACTTGTATAACTACACTCAAATTCTTTGTTTTCTCTTTTCTTTTCATTTGTATACTTTTAGCTAAGCTCAAGTGAAGTTGCGTACTTCACAATACAAATCTGGGTCGGTTTATGTAGATGATTATTTGTGCTCTTTTAAGGACAACCCCAAAGGCTATATCTCAATCAAGGATTAATTTAGGGAGTCTTTCATTGATGCTATTTAGTTGATCTATATCCATTTTGTAAATTGCTTCGTCCTCTTACAATTTGCTGGTTTGATCTTTTCCTTGTATGATCGACAAACTTGTTATCTTGTCGCTTGATTTATGACTCTTCCCTTTCTTGATGATTCAGTTTTGATCTCTGCAAAGTGTGCGAGTATTCTTCTTCATTTAGATTTTCCTTTTTGGGCTGATCAGCCATATATTTCTTTTCTTCTTTTGTCCCTTTAATTTGAGGCTTGCCTTTCCAATGTTTCTCTAAACTATTAAGCAAACATACTTTTCCTTCTTGAAGTCATTTTCGTTGATGATTTCCTTTTTGAAATAATGACCTACGAAAATTGAGATAAATGCGTTAAGTGTGTATTTAAAAAATCAACTAACTCTAACGAGTTAACATATTGGTGCACCAGAAGTCTTTAATTATTAGGTTCGATTTGCTTGTTATAGACGCAAATTTTTATGTTCTACTACAACATAAGATTTGAGACAACCGCCATTAAGATTGAAGAAAGAAAAGTTGTTAAAATGGGCATTTAATAAACTACAACTTTGTTTTTTTGATAGATTTAATTAATCATGATAGAAATCTAACTAAAAGAAAAAAAATGATTCTTATATAGTCCTAGAACCCACAAATTCCAAAAAGAAAAAGTTATGGAAAAACAATGTCAATTTTTTAATATTTATTTTGCTTTATTTTATTAAAAAAAGGCATAAGTACTGCCTTTGAACTGTTGTGGAAATTTGAAGGACACACATTTTCTTTAAATGTCCTAATACCTCTTATAAGTAATTTGAAATGCAATAAATATACTTTTTTGGTGTTGAGGTGGCATAGAGAGTGTTCAAACAAAATACACAGTAAAAAATATTAAGAAAAAGAAATTGTAATTAGTTGTACCATAGTTAAATTTACTGTCAAACATTGTACCAAAATTTAATACAAATACTATTTTTATACATACTACCAAATGACTCCTTTAGAGTTGAATGAACTGTCAAGTGTTATCTATTCATTTATAACATTATGATAAACACATGTCATTCATATGATGTTTTGATGTAAGCATTAAGTACTATAAATATCTACTACAATAAGTATAACATCACTAATTTAAACTTCTAAGTTCTCTTCAATTTCTATACAAACATACTTTATATGTATTTGATTTTACCAAAGCCAGACAATTTTACATCAACAGTTGCAAGTTAAGGAAATTAAAACAAATTTCATCTACAAATTATGCACCATTTTTTTATAGGTAGAGTTGTGACATGTTAATTGAATAAGGTGAAGATCATTTGTTTGTTGTTCGTGTAGCGTATACCCTGACCTTATCAATAGTATTGTGTTTAATTTGTACAGATTATCATGCGTCCAAATGAACAAAGACTACATTTACCTTCTCCTGATCGACTATGCAACCTTGCCATTCATTTAATCGAAGACATTCTAAATAGGTTGTCTTTTCAAGATGTTGTAAGAACTAGTACACTTTTTATGGATTGTCAATATACTTGCCAAACAATTCCAAAGGTAGGAAACACCAGAGGACTTGATATCCCCTACCATTGGATCTATAATTTTCATTCTCAATTGTTTCTTCAGTTTTCATATAGGAACAACATTGAATGTTATCCTTGATATTAATAGTGTAAAAGTGTGTCCTAATATTTATCGTTTGATACATTTGCTCACCAAAATTTTCATTCAACATTTCGTCCTTAAACTTCCATTTACTTATCCACCATACAAGATCCCTTACTTCTTATTTTATTGTTCAGCATTGAGACATTTGTATCTCATGGAATGTGAAATACCCCTTCTATGCTTCTTCAGGGATTTAATAAGTTGATTAGCCTAAAATTAAAATTTCTAACATTATCTTCTAATAAGTTTGAAATTTTGATCTCTAATTGCCCATTGCTTGAGGATTTGGTTCTAAAAGACATAGACATTTCGTACCTCCTGAGTATTGATTCTCCTAAGCTAAGGTCATTTGTCTTTTGTTGCTATATACAATTGATATATCTAGAAAATGTACCTCTTCTATCCAATGTTCTGTATGAGCCTGCAGAATTAGTTCTAGAGAAAAAATGATTTTGATAATATTTTTTTGGTTTATTCATGCTCTTGAGTATTTCAGCTGGTATGATTTTGAGGTAATGTTGCTGCATTTCACTTGTATTTTCATCATGGAAAAGATAGAGAGAAAAATAAATATAAGTGACAACTTGAATTTAAATTTCTTGAAAAATACAAGTGAAATGCAGCAACATTAACTGAAAATGATACCAACTTAAATACTCAAGAGCATGAATAAACGAAAAAAATATTATCAAAATCATTTTTCCTCTAGAACTAATTCTGCAGGCTCATACAGAACATTGGAAAGAAGAGTACATTTTCTAGATATATCAATTGTATGTCGCCACAAAAGACAAATGACCTTAGCTTAGGAGAATCAATACTCAGGAGGTACAAATTGTCTATGTCTTTTAGAACCAAATCCTCAAGGAATGGGCAATTAGAGATCAGAATTTCAAACGTATTAGAAGATAATGTTACAAATTTTAATTTTAGGCTAATCAACTTATTAAATACCTGAAGAAGCATAGAAGGTGTATTTCACATTCCATGAGATACAAATGTCTCAATGCTGAACAATAAAAAAGAAGTAAGGGATCTTGTAGGGTGCATAAGTAAATGGAAGTTTAAGGACGAAATATTGAATGAAATTTTTGGTGAGAAAATATATCAAACGATCAATATTAGGACATACTTTTAGACTAGTAATATCAAGGATAACATTCAATGTTGTTCCTATATGAAAACTGAAGAAACAATCGAGAATGAGAATTATAAATCCAATGGTAGGGGATATCAAGTCCTCTGGTGTTTCCTACCTTTGGAATTGTACGGCAAGTATATTGACAATCCATAAAAAGTGTACTAGTTCTTACAACATCTCGAAAAGACAACATATTTAGAATGTCATCGATTAAATTAATGGCAAGGTTTCTTAGTCGATCAGGAGAAGGTAAATGTAGTCTTTGTTCATTTGGACGCATGATAATATGTAGAAATTAAACACAATACTATTGGTAAGGTCAGAGTATACGCTAAATGAACAACAAACAAACATATCACAACTTTAAAAATAAAAGAAAAGGTGTATAATTTGTAGATGACATTTGCATTGATTTATTTAATTTGCAACTGTTGACGGCTTGGGTTAAATTAAACACATATAAAGTATTTTTAACTTAGAAGTTTAAATTAGTGATGTTATACTTATTGTACTAGAAATTTATAATACTGAGTTCTTACACCAAAACACTTTATGAATAACATGTGCTTATCGCAATATTATAAATCAATAGATAACACTTGAAACTTCCTTCAACACTAAAGAAGTCGTTAGCTAGTATATATAAAAATAGTGTTTATGTTAAATTTTAGTACAATTGTTTGACCTGTAAATTTAACTCTAGTACAACTAATAGTACTATTTCAATTAACCTTTTCTGGGATAAAAATAGTATCTAGTTAAAACCCTTATTTCTATTTAAGTTTATTGTGATATTTGGGGGGGGGGGTAATTTTAAAATTCACTTAGTAAACTACCAGTAATCGATAGTAGTCTAACATACAAGTTAGTAGTAAGATAAACAATAATAGAAAGTTGTAGTAATAATTCACACAAAAGGTTTTATCCTTGTTCGGATTACCAATGCGGTGGCTAGTCAAGCCCCCGTGGGTTTCAAGGGTTTTCTTTAAGATATTTGAAGATATCCTAATGTAAAGAAATATGAAACTTTATCTTGTTTTGATATGCAAATCCGATTTCTACCTTGACACTGCTTCAACATTTATACCTACACTCAAATTATTTATTTCTCTTTTCTTTGAAATTTTATCACTCACGTGCTTACAAAGATTTATGAAAGACATAAGAAAACTGTTTGCTAAGATCAAGCGAAGTTGCGTACTTCACACTAAAAAACTGGGTCAATTTGTGTAGATGATGATTTGTGCTCTTGTAAGGAAAAACCCAAGGGATTTATCTCAAACAAGGATCAATTTAGGGGGTCCTTGATTGAGGCGATTAAGTTTATCTGTATCCATGAAGTAAATTGTTTCTTCTTCTTTCCTTTTAATGGTGTGATCATTTCCTTGTATGATCGACATACTTCTTATCTTGTGGCATGATTCATGGATTTTCCTTTGTTGATGATTTGGTTGTGATCTCTGCCAAGTGTGTGAGTATTCTGCTTCATTTAAACTTTCTCCATGTGTCGATTAACCATATATTCCTTTCCTTCTTTTGTCCTTTAGATTTGAGTCTTGCCTTTCCAATGCTTTTCTGCAACTTCAAGCCAATATTCTTTTCCTTCTTGAAGTCATTTATATTGATGATTTCCTTTTTGAATTTGTGACCTACGAATTTTAATATCAACGCCTTAAGTGTTTATTTTAAAAATCAACTAACTCTAAGGATTTACCAATCTGCCCCTTTTTGATAATTAAAAGATTAATCACAATATTAATAATAATCTTGATAGTCAATTTTACTTAAAGTTAGTTGGACTTCCCAGAGGTTTCATGTCTTAGTTCATCGATGCATGCAACTCTCCCTATCTTATCTCCCCCTGTCTCACAGAGGAGCAAGAAAGATAGATTTGTTTTCTCCCCCTTTGTCATAATATAAAAGATAAGCGAAAAGCATACTAGATTTAAGCAAAGAAAACAGATAACAGAGTAGTCTAAGATTCAGAGAGACAAAAAAACAGTAGTCCAAGAGATATAGAGGTACATGCCCCTATTGGAAGTTAGTGCAAAAAGTAAAGGTTAGCCAGTAGAGTTAATGACCACCTCAAAAGTACTTGAGGGAGTTAATAACTTTCTCATAGAAGGTGTTGTAAAAACGTTCCACATTTCGCGAAAGACTGGAGTGTGAGGTCTGAACTGTAACAGTAAGCTCATTGTTGGAGGAGTTGACTGAACTTTTGAGAGAGTCAACATGTTGGATTAAGAGATTTACCGTTGAGATACCTTCATGCTTGATCATTGTCATGGCAATCCAGAAATTACTGATATAAGGGCTAAAATCTTTCTGTAAACACCACAGCATCATGAAGGGTTTCCAAGTATCGTTCTACAACTCAGAGTCTAGTTTCGACATCTTCATTGTTCTGCAATAAAAGAACGGCAGAATTCACCGAGATTTTTGAGGGTTAGGGAGAGTCCACCCGAGCTTTGACTGAGTCCTTTTTTACCCACTTTTCACCAACTTGCACATACCCCGTACTAGAAAAAGTATGAAAATCATAAGTTGCATTTATAAGAGAGGGGGTAAACAATGAAAGATCCACAAGACGGTCCACAATATTCCTCGAGATGAGCAAGCCAGAGGGCAGACTTGCCGATGCATTCATGTCCTCAAAACTTCCCAAAATGTTCGCCTTGTACCATTCAGCCCAGTTGATGAACTATTTTTAAGGAGGAACTAGGGAACAAATACATTACGAGTCGAAATATTACCCAAGGAGCCCTTCTGGGAATAAGAGTTGTGTCCACGATATGTGCGAGAATATGATTCAGAAAACATAACGATCAGGGCCCAAAGTCAGAAATGTAATAGTCGGGTTAAGCCACGACTCTCCTTGCACCTTTTAGAGAAATTTCAAAGTCATTAGGTCATGTTTTGTTCATGTACGAACCCAAAGAACCTAGTAACAAACACATCTTCGAATAACTTTTCATTGATGATCAATTGCTTAACCAGCACTAACAACTGTAACTCACCACTCTTAGGTGAGATGGGGAGATTCGCATAAAGCAGGTGAACCGCTTCGTCAAAAAGCTCAAGACCACACAAAGTAAAAAAGAGAGACAGTTTATGAGCTTTGAGATAGAAGCTTACCGGGAAATGAGAGTCCTTTAATTGACAGAGATCTAAAACTAGATCGGGAAAAATAGGGCAAGTTTTGAAGCGATCATACATCTGCTTCTATTCGATACCCCAGAATCGTTGCATGTCTGCGTTGGAGAGAGATCCCGTAACATAGAGACAAGGCTTCTTTGATGCTTTCTGATTAGTAGTAGAATCTCACTTCTTTAAGGACTAAGACGAAGTATCCATGGATCCTACGGAGAATCAGAAGAGAGAGAGAGAGAGAGATGGTGCCTACTTCGAAGGAACTCAAAGCAACAGATGATTTCTTTGAGGTCATGGGGCGAGTATTTTTCATGGTGAGCTGAAGAGAGACGAGAGAGAGAGGAAAGAATAAATAAAAAGAAAAAAGATGAGGGAAAAGAAAGGGGATCAGTTGAGAAAGGGAAAGGGAAGGGGATTTGATAGGAAGAAGGGGAAGCGGAAGAGGCGGCAGCGGGTCATAATTACAAAACAAAAAAATGAGAAAACATATTAATTGCATAAGGAAATAAAATAAATAAACAGTAAAGTACAATGGATTAGTCAACACATTTAATGCCAAGGTGATCTCTGAGAGAGCAAAATCTTTCCTCAAGAAGAGGTTTAGTAAAAATATCAGCTAATTTGATTTTTAGAGTCTTCAAATTTGAGTGAAAAATCACAATTTTCAACGTAATCAAGAATAAAATGATGATTTATGTGGATATGCTTAGCCCTAGAATGATGCACAATATATTTTGAAAGACGGAAGTATTATCATAGATAATCGGTACAGTTTCATAGGAAAGATTATAATCAAGTAATTGATGCATTGTCCATAAAATTTGAGTACCAAAACTTCCAACCACTAACTATTCTGATTTTGTGGTGGATAAGGCAACCGAAAATTGTTTCTCTCTATGCCATGAGACTAAAGAATGCCCCAAGATTTTGCATGTTCCACTAGTGTTTTTTTGTTGTTTTTGTTACATGCAAAGTCAGCATTTGAATAACCAATTTAATAAAAATGATTAGAATTAGAATACCATAATCCCGGCTCCGTGGTTCCAATGAGGTAGCGAATGCTTCGTTTTACTACCACGAGATGTGATTCCTTCGGAGCAGCTTGAAATTGTGCAGACTTTCATATACTATACATTATATCGGGTCGACTGGATGTAATAAATAGTAATGAGCCAACTATATCTCTATGCATCTTTTTATCCACGTGTTCTCCATATGCATAAATTTCAAGAAACGTGGACTAACTCATTGGGGTACCAAAGGCTTTTCCCTTTTTGAGTCCAAACTTCTTAAAATATTCCTTGGTGTACTTTGCTTGACAAATGAATGTTCCATTAGTTTAATGGTTAATTTGAAATAAGAGATTGAATGTGACTTCTCACAGAAGACACATTTCGAATTCTACTTTCATTAGATTGGCAAAATTCTCGCGTAAAGAAGGATTAGAACTTTCAAAAATAATATAATCAACATATATTTGAACTATAAGAATGAATAAACTAGATCTTTGAATGAAGAGAGTTGTGTAAATTTTCCCTCTTTGGAAATTATATTTCAGTAAAAACGAACTCAATCTTTCATACCAAGCTTTTGGAACTTATTTTAGTCTGCAAAGAGCCTTGGAAAGTTTGTAAACAAAATCAGGACAAGAAGGATTTTAAAAACCGGGGGTTATTTCACGATAACTTCTTCTCTTATAAAATAGTTTAAAAACACACTTTTCACATCCATTTGAAATAGTGTAAAATTTTTGAAAGAGTTATAAGAGAGTAGAATTTGAATAGATTCTAAAATTTCCACAAGTGAAAAGGTATCCTCGTATTCATTACAAATTTTTGTGAGTAGCCTTGAGCGACCTTATCTACGGAGCCGGTTGGTCACCATGGCAAAACGACTCATTTTAAAGGTTAAACGAGCCTCAGTGAAGGAAAACTCCTATTTTCCCAATTGTCGTGTGCTATAGTCCACCATCTTTTTTGATGATCTGGAATTTCGAGATATTCAAGATTATTCTACTGTAATGTGGCTAGCTCAATCTCTTTTGTGTTCTTAAACTCAATAACTGCTACCTTAGCAGATCCAAAAACATCAATATAGCTTGGAGGTTCACTCTCGCTTATTGTACAGAGCTCACTCCTCAAGGTAATTCTATCTCTTGATTTTAAAATGAATTGTTTACTTTACTGAGTTTGTGTTGAAATTTTTGAGTTTTTGCACTTCCTTTTTTGGGGTTATTTTAAATTTATGTTGGGTTTAATATTTCCTTTGTTTTTTTAGTTTTTGAAAATTGAGTAACGAAATCTTTACTTTTTTAAAAAAGGGAACTTCTTTTGTTGTTGGAGAACACCTCAAAATCAACACATTTTGCAAACTCAGTACAATGCTTAGTTGTACTTTTTTGAAATTTTAGTACTCTGTCTGTCTCTATAACAATGGGGGTTAGATCAAATCATAATTTATGCCTAGTCAAATATTGATTGTTCGAAAAAAAAGAATTCCAATAGTGTTCCTAGTTTATTGAGTTAAAATATATTCATTGAATTAATTTTCATAGTCCGAGTCAACTTGCATGCCTCGACTAATCCACGGGTACATATTCTCTGTCACTAGCACATATATATTGTAACTTTGCCTTACCAAAGCCTAGATGAGTGGAGATATATCTCCTTTATTTAATTTTTTGCATATATGGGAAATAACCTCTTGGGTAAATGCAGGCCGGCTTTGTCTTGCCTTTCCATATCCTGCACATAGCAGAATCTAAAGTGCAGCAGCATTGCCCTTTGTGTTTTGGGTTATAACTAAGACGATGAATTGATGCTAGAGAAAGAGCGTTGTACGAATTGTAAAATTCTATACTTCACTAAGGAAAATAGATCAATGATTTTTCTGTGATATTAGGTATAAAACGTGGTGATTCTATGAACAAGCTTCTTTTTCACACTTTTTCTTTTTGGTGTTTTTCACACCAATAAACAAGTGCACGGGGCTGAATTGTGGTATCTTAATGTTGAACCAGTTCAAACTAATTGCACAAAAGTAGTCGATCTAGTTCGATACTCTCTTTACTTGATGAAGTTCATTTGCTCACACCCCATAATGATATTTCCAAAAGGATTCAAAGGGAGTATTTTGTTTATTTCTCCCTCTTCGAGCAGTTGTATGTGAGAAGGTTGGCCTTTTTGTTAACATCCAAGATAAACTTCTTATGGATTTAGTTTCGTATGCATTTCTTATTAAAAATTGCATGCAACCGTGAGAGATACTCGAGGAAGATATAATTCATAACTTGTTAACTTTAGGCGAGTATCTCCTTTATCTTATTCCGATGGATGAGGATGTATTATCCTTTGAACTTGATGTTTCTCATAAAGTACGTCTGTTTTTCACAGTTTGATTCAAAAAAAAAAATTATTTTACCATTTTAATAATTACCATATGTAAAAATATTCATATATATATACAAAGAAAAACCTTAGTGACATCTACATGACGCCACCATCATCCAAAAAACCCTTTTAATCTAATATATTCCCTGGAATACCCTTCCCTTTAAGAACTCCTACATTAAACAACACTTCTAATACAGAGTTATTATGCTTCTAATACACTTTCTCTTGATAGGTACATCATTCATCTTCTCGAAAATTCATAATGAATTATTTTTACATACAGGGAAAAGAAAAGTGGAAGATTCACCTGAACCAATAGACTATGAGGGAGGATAAAACACAGAATACTCAAAAGAAATTCCTAGTGTATGGGAGGCTTCCATTTCAAACAGAAGAGTTTATTCAAGAAAGTCTAAGAAGAGAAAAAACTTATTCATAGACAACAACGGACAGAGTGACGATTACACCATAAAAAGGGCAAGGTAGAGGCTTTTTCTATGCTAGGGACCTTAATATTATTAGTTTGATCAAGTAGTTTCTATTTGTTAGTTGCAAAACTTTACATTTCCACCAATGGTAATTTGTATCATATGGTGTTGATGTCTGTTATGGTAAGGAAGTATTGCCAAAAATACTTCCCTTACTATAAATGTACATGTCTATAAAAGTTGTCTTGTTTATGTGCCATATGTCGATCCACATTTTTGCTCTAAAAGTTATATGGTACCTATCCCTACTCACCAAGATGTGAATAACACCTTCAAGCAATGGCATTTTAAAACTCCAGAACAACAAACCTATTTCACTTCGGCATTACATAGGTGTAACTGAAAATGTCATTTTTTAACACTTATTTAACTACACTAAAACTAAAAAAAAAAGATTCAACCAAATTTGAAAATCACGGTGACGCGCGAAGCACAGACAATATTCCTACACTCATCTTCAGTAAAGAGCAAATTGATATTAATTTGTGACAATATATTGTCCGTGCTTCGCTCGGCACCGTGATTTTCAAATTTGGTTGAATCTTGTTTTTAGTTTTAGTGTAGTTAAATAAGTGTTAAAGAATTACATTTGCAACATAATTGTCAAAAATTAATATCAATTTTCTCTTTTACAGCAGATGAGTGTGCCTGATATAAATACAGCCATACTTTTGGGAGGTAGCATGCCTTCTTTCTTTCACTCAGCCCTTCCCTGTCTCCTCTCTCATTATATTTCATATAATGTAGTTATAAAACACATAAGATTGCTGTGTGACCTCATGGGTTATTTTGTGAAGATGAGACAAAAATTTTGGATTATGTTGAAGGTTCATGCTAGTTTATCATATTATGGGTGTTCAGCAAGAAGGCAAGAAAATAAAGGTTCCCCTTAATTCAAGTAGTTGTCCAGGTTGATTTATTTTCTCTTCAATTTTTTTTAACAGCAGTCTACGTGACTTCACCATACATATGAATTTTCCATGTCCTATCATAACATTCAATTTCTCATGAACTTTTCTTAGTCTTCTATTTGTTTAAATATCATTTGCATTGTGATTGCAGGTTATACGTCAAAAGCAATTTCCATGAAGCAAGATAACACAGAAATGCAGACCATGGTTAGTCAATAATCGCAGATATGCATGTCATAGCTTTGGTAGTTCAATAATTGACTTCTGTGTTACATTTTATTTTATATGCAAAACCAAACTGTCTCCAAATTGAAGGATTATGTCAATGAGCTTAACTCATTGCCAAAAATGGCAGTAAGAGTTATTGCTAATGTTAGATTCTACAACGATCGTCATGGTTTTAACAATGTTATGACATTATTGACTTTCTGTTCCAGAGACACATAAATCTGGGTCAACATTTAACTACGTTTACATCCAAACCTTTATTCCTTTGCCAAATTGATATGGAGAAAACTCTTGTTGAGGCTAAAAGCTATTATATGTGAGTAAAATAAAACTTTTCATTCCAATGACTGATGACTTTGGTAATTTTAGAGCATATCCACCTTTCAGCTCTCTCTTAAATATTCAACGGTACTCAGAAGTCTCTGTTGCACCAAGTGCTTGGAGTCAAATGTTGGAGAACTGTAAATGCAAGTCCACCTTTTGTTGGCAAGAAAAATCCTTTGCATGCATGATATGATGCCATGTAGTATTTTATTTTGTGTGAGCAAGGGTGTGCTCCATTTCTCCTTTCTCTATTTTTTTCTTTTTATTATGTGGTAAAGAAACATGATTACTATTCAATAAGTAGGAAAACAAGCATATACAGCTGCAGATCACTCTTGGACACTCCACATCGTACCAACCTAGAGAGAATATGATGATTTTTTCTAAATAAATGCTACTCTTAGTGCATAAAATAACCACGTAGAGAAAAATGCCTGCAATATTATCAACTCATGTCTTGCACTGTAATCTACAGCTGTATTGCCATCTGTAGAATTCATGAGAAATATATTGTTACTATTGAATTCCCTAAAATTTTGATTTTATTGTCTCCTTGATTTTCAGAAAATGATTGTCCATTATAGGAAAGGATGATTACAAAAAAGTGATATATATCATGAGCTGGAAGTGCAAGAGAGGGGAAGGGGTCTGGCTTTATCCTTTTCCTTTTCTTCCGAGGTGAATGTTTTCATGTTCTATTTGCTTACTCTTTCCTCACTGGGTAAATGCAGATTCTTTGTGTACATACGCAGGAACCACTTATTAATGTTCTACGTCTTCTCATCTTGTTCTGAATAACAAATTAAGGGTTGGCCAAGAAGAATTATGAATATTTGAGGAAAGTATAGCTGTTTGTTCTATTCTTTGACATGGATTCCATGCTTTTAGTATCACCATACGAACCTCAAATGACATATTGAACTTCTGTACTTTTTGATAGACGAGAACTACTTCACAGCTAGGTAATTTGGAACAGAGTGACCAACAAAAATGTGATGAGGCTTTAAATCAGTTTGAGAATAATCTTACTAAATCAGATGGACAAACCAACCCCCTAGGTATGGAATTCATTGAGCAACTTATTACCCAAAATGAGAATGATGATCTCACAAAAAATCATGATGAAGAGGAAGCTGATAATACAGTTCTTCGAATGGATACTAATAGTTCTCCTTGTCTGGATGGATTTGGGGGAATTTTCTTTCGAATGTGTTAATGTGGATTTCACTCATTTGAGGCTCTTTTCTTAGTTATATTGGCTTGCATTAGTTTAGAATTGGTTCTTTTAATGTGGTTTTAGTAATATTTGGAGGAAAATGAATGTAGGGTTGATTTAGAAGAAATTTGAAGAAAACAAGTGAAAACGAGGTAAAAAGGTCAATAGGAAGAAAGAAGAACTGACAGAAACTTACAGTAGAGAGAATAGTGTGGTTTATATTTTTGGGTAATGATTTTGAAGGTAAGTTGCCATAAAATTCATATTTGGGCTTCAAGATTGGGTGCAGAATAGTAAAATCTCTTGTTCTCTTCTCCATTCCTTGTTATATATTGTTAGAATTATAGGTGTAATTGTGTATATGAAATTGATGTTCTATACTAGAAACAGACAAAACTATTTTGGAGATTAGTGCTGATTTATAATGATTAAGACTATCTTTGAATAGTTTATGTCTTGAATTGCAATGGATTGTGGAGAATGGATTGAATTCCTAAATTTTCAATTCCCATGTATACTTTGTTTGATAGTATCTTTTCCCAAATCCATCATTTTGTTACCAAAATCACGTGTTTCCAATTGCCGACAAGTTGTTTCTTGTGGGATCGACCCTGATGCTTCTTGGGTATTTTTGTTGCTAACAACCTCTTACTCTTTTAACTTATTTTGAGGGTAATTTGAGTGCTATCACCCGATGGAGCATTATATAAAGGAAGTGGTTCATTTTGTTCTAAGTTATTTCAATGGGGCTGAGTTGACTAAGTAGTATTCTACTTCTTGTCTAATTCTTATTCATAATGCTAATAATCCTTATTCATTTTCTGATATAAGGCCTATTGACCTTAGTAACTTTACTAATAAGATTATTTCCAAGATCCTAAATGATGTACTGGACCACATTCTTCCTATGATTATTTTTGGAACCAATCTGGTTTTGTACATTGTACATTGATTACTGAAAATATTCTGTTACCGCAAGAAATTGATCATGGTATTAAAAGAAAAATGGCATAGGCAATGTGTTCATTGAACGGGATTTGTCTAGAGCATATGATATGACTGAGTTAATTATCAATTTATTTTTTATTTTTTAAGAAGATTTGTTTTTTCTGAAATATAGTTTTGTCTTATGAGGAGATCCATTAGTAATACATTGTACTCTTGCCCTTGTTAATGGATGTAGAAAACATTTTTTTCATTAAGAGAGCTAACATTTTTTCTAAAATGTTAAACCATTTGAATAGCAATCAACTTTTTAAAGGTTTTATAATCATAAGACAAGACCCTCAAGATAATCATTTATCTTATGTTGACTATATTATCCTTTTTTTCTTCAGGTTGTGGCCCGAAGATTAATGAGGAAAAAATTTATTTCATGATTATTGTATGGACTCTTATGGATGAGATAGATAGAATAAAAGGGATTATTATTTATACACATAAGCATTTTCTTATAACATCTTTGGGTTACCACTTGTACATCGGAAAAACATTGATTTCCAGTTTAACTGATATGGTATCTAAAATTATCAAAGGAACTACAAGATGGACAAAAAGCTCCTCTCCATTGGGGATGAGCAATATCGATTAAGCATGTCTTACAATATCAATCCTTAAAAAGGTTGAAAGACAACTGAGTAGATTCTTTTGGAGAACTGGTGATGTGGAAGAAAGCTACTACTGGTATTCATGGAAATATTTATGTTTTCCGATTGATTAAGGTGGTGGTGGGTTCAGGACTATGATGGAGATGTACGAGCAATATATTAGAGGTCATACCAGCCTATTTTGGAGCAAAAATTTTAGTGGAAAATGGCTATTCAGACTTTATTTTAGAATGTGATTTCCTTGTAATTGCAAATATGATTAAGGATTAATCTCAAATGGCCTGGATACTGCGAGATGCTATTATGGAGACTAGAAGAATGAATTTGCAGGCCAATGTGATAGGTCGACATTGCTTCATAGAGGGGAATCAAGTGGCAGATGTACTAGCTAAATATTATTTATATAGAAAGTACGTGTTGATTTTTTATCCTAAAGATTTGCCAAAATATGCATCTGGTATGTACACCATTGATGTCATTGTGATGTCCTGCTTAAGACATGCAAAAAAAAAAAGATTCTGAGTCACTATCTATTATCTGTCTTTCTTAAGTTTTTGTTGTATATGAGCTTTTTTCAAGGCTGTATATTAATGCTTATTAACAGTGGTTTAGGATATCGTCCCCCTCTGTTTGTTTTATGTATAGATCTTTGAAGAAATAAGAGGTTTTAACCACCGAGGGCGTAAACTTTTATCTTTAAAAAGTCCACTTGATTCTCCATGAAATGATAGACTTTATATTTGTTGACTTTTATGAATCCTCCACCAGCTAAGAGATAAGGTTCCTTGATTGTATTAATAATAGAAAAAACAGTAAATGTTTAAAGTAAAGAGCACAAATGCTTATGTGAAAACCTCCCTGATTGAAAGAGAAAAGTCACGCCATGCCACACGAGACTTCTCAAGATCCGATAACTTCAAGCAACTTATGAGTCATGCTGTGATAATAATTACATTGTAACACCTCATTAAACACATGATCAGTGATAGATTTACTTAAGAGAGGAAAACGTCCCGATTTCGACTCTTAGTTAGGTATTTTTAATGATACGAACAGTGTCTTTTGATCAATTTTAGAGAGTGCATATCAGTGTTACAAAAATGGTGCCGCGACTGGATATTGGTGGTTGAGAATTCATTTGAGAAATTAGGTTGTTAATTTGCTTAGTTGTAGTAAATTATTGTTTTGGGTTGTTGTTGGTTGAGTTGCAGGTCTAATAAAATGAGTGACCATGATAATGAAATAGTCACTACAGTCAAAATGACATGGGTGATTTGAAAGATATGCACGTGAATATTGTCCAACTACGGGAGTCATTCGGATACCTCCCATAACCGGGAGGAGAGTGATTCATGTAACAGTATTGTAACTACAATTGCTCCAACAAAGAGGAATGTTTGGGAGGTTTAACTCATGAGGACCTCCAAGAACACCGTTGAAATTTTGTGGAGGTGTGTACACCATTTGTGTTTTAAAACATCTCACATGCGTCCACGAGATTGAGGTTACTCTCGTTCTCTTTGATGAGTGATGATACAAAATTATTGTTGGAATTTCCAAATGACTATATCACTTCTTGGTCCCATAGAAAAAAAAAATACCTATATAGTGAAATTGTCACATCCAGGGAGAATCCCCTAGACTTAAACGATGTCTTCGTCCTCGAAGAGGACTAAGACTAGCCTCTTAGCATTTATCATTACAATAATAGGTAAAAATTGCAGAAAATTTAAAACTTTTCATCTACACTACTTTATGAGGTTTACTTTGACCTATCGCATACACATAATATATTCATATCGAGTATATATAGACCCTTTGTATAAGAAGATTATAAAGTCTTCTACTTTTATGGTACACATATATATAAGATACGATATAGTCTTAAAATGGATGTCTCATATCATAACCATCTAAACAAGAGTATAAAAATTGGGCATAGACCATACATAAATAATATAAAAGCCACATATAGGTTATATAATCATAGTTCTCAGTTGAAAGAGAATGAACCAAATGTCTTTAAGACTAATAAAAATCCAATGCTAGAAAATGGCATTTTGCTCGAAGTAGTGAGGACCTACCCAACTTGGAGAATGAGGATCAAATTCTTATTCAATGGCCTCAACCTTGTCAACGACAGGAACCTAAAATATTTGGGAAAAGGGATAAAATAGGGGTTAGCACATAGCTTGTGCTAGGTATGGAAACGATGCACACACAACATAGAAATCAGTCTAGAAAAGGGACAATTTTTTGAAAACATGCAAGTTACTGTGAAAATCCCATTTACTCACTTTAAGGAATTACCTTAACCATTAAAACACCTAATCATCAAGGCAATGGCATATTCCACATAAGGTCAACAATACTAAGTCAAGTCAACATATGTATAGCCAAATAACTTCAATCATCATATTATAACCACAAGGAAATATACAAGAACTTCATAACATTTCAACACATAATAGACCCTTACCCACAACCCATTATCAAGTCCACAAGTCCAATGACCAATCAAAGCCCAATAACCTCACTCATCAAGTAATCCAAATCAAGGACCACAAGAATTGCCTAACTTAACATATCATAACATCAAGAGTAACCATTATCATATTTCAGCAATATAGACCGATAACATGCTCATAAGAAACTAACATCATATAGAGTGAATAACATGTAAAGTCAACATATACATAATATATACATTAGAGAACACAATAATCACCTCCTAAGGATTCCCTCAAGGTTAACTAATGTAAGGCATAGGTAGATCTACATACCCTTACATGGCTAAGTTAATCCTCTTAAGTCACTCTAGTTAGTGCTTACTTCATTACTTCATATTACTTTTCGGAACACTTGCGCTAACCGACATAGACTATAAGAGCTAAGAGTGGAATCCAGTGTTGTAAAACCATACATCGATGGAAGGTGGTCTACCTGCCAAAGTAGTACCAAACATTAACATAGCATCTAGGTTGATCCACCTAGCTAGCAATCCTACGGAGGCAACATAGTTTATGGAACTTGGATGCCTTTATTGGAAATATAATTCTATGCCCTTTTTGGTACATGAGGCTATCCACTATGGTGAACCCTACCTACCCACCTAGTGAAGGTTCCACCCATCATCTTCAAGCTCACTCGGTGTTAAGGTCCAGTCCCTTTATAAAATGTCTTTAAGTCATCCATTTTTATCAAAGCTTAGTTTACGTCATAGGGTCTACCCCTTATATAATCATCATCATATATCAATATGAATTTCATGGGTTTTGTCCTTTAATTTCATTTCACACATGTGAGGTTAGCACATTTATATATTCACATTATAATAAGGCACATAGGTAAGTCATCACTATGCTTATATCATGAGATCTTAGCCTACAACTCACAAGTCATAATTCAAGACATTCCTATTCAACATCATACAAAACCTAGTCAATCTTATCATAAGGTATAATTCAATATAACTTCATCAATAAACACAAGAAGTCATAATTGAAGTTAAGGATTGAGATCACAAGACTTACCCTAATGTCCTTGACAAGCCATCATCAAGGTTTTACCGTCAACCATCCAATTCAACCCAACAATGATTGTAGTATCATCACGCCATAGTAATCAACACAATAATGAAATCAATTGAATCACTACAAAACAATTCATCACTAGTTCATAGCCTAGGGTTAGGGATTTGGGTAAAATTCATGATCTACTTCACAACTTAGATTAATTCATGAAGAACTAGCGTAATTGAATCTTAATACATCATTATATAATCATAATCAACTAAATAAATCATAAACAAAGAAATTTGAATATCAAATTCGTAATAGAAGAAACCCTTCTTGAAACTCAGCTTTTTGAAATCAATAATGAGGAACCCTTTGGTGAAAGGAATCCCATACCTTGTTAATTGATGGAGAATGATGTAGCAACAACCCCTTTGATGACCTTATACCTTTACCTAGCCCTTCAATGGAAATCTTCTATTTGGAACAGAGAAGAGGAGTGAAGGAAGAGCAGTTGGGTTTTGGAAAATATGAGGGTTGGGTTAGTTTAATTATGTTAGGGGCTTTCTATAGGTCATTAACTAAATTAATTATACCACACTTAACCTCTATTTAATTAAATAACCACCTAATTAATTAATTAGACTAATTAAAATAGGGCAGAAAAAATAGTGACCTAACCTACGAGACCCGACCTACAGTTGTAGGTCAGTCGACGGCTAGTGTCCCTTCTGTGATGCACATCTTTCATTTTTGTCAGCCACTTGCCGAAATAAACCCTCACAAAAATTGACTAAGGGACCATCGACGGTTTCCATCGAAACCACGTCGATTTTCTTACGCCTCGTTGGTTAGCAATCATTCATGGCACTGTCTTTTGACACCTTTTAACGAAATAGGAGGGTCCTCCTCAAGGACCCTTTGGTTGGTAATTGAGGAGTCGTATCCAAACGTTTCAACCCTAAACCGATTTTAATATTTATTAGACACCTTATGACCTAATTACATTCAATTCCGAGTGCTAAAACCTAGTCAAATAGGCTAAGGCACTTAAACGACTCTTGGACTAGTTTTCGGACGTCATGGACATTTCTTGACGCTTTGAATCTAAAACTTCCTAGACAACTTATACAAATTATATTTGACCTTAACACAGTTTCCAAACCCTGAGTCACTCATGTTAGGTTCTAGATTACGGTTTAGACTTTCAGAGTGTTACATTATCCCCCCAAGAAATTCCTACCCGAAAGACACTAAAATTCTTAAAAAGGACAGAATAGACTCAAGATTAGAAGCCCAACCAACAAAAAAATGTCAAAACATGAGTTACAATTCAAATCAACATAATTACATGACCTTTTACACCATGCAACTAAAAACATCATTTTCAACCTATAACAGTTCAACATTCATTACATGCTGATTAACTTATGCCAAAGCTTTCTTCAACACATATCAACATTTTCAATAAAAATCAAGAAGGCACAATATATCAAAATACACCATATAAGTTCAAATCAAATAAAAGAGCATTTTATTGAAAACATTCATTTCAATAGGCATAAATTACTGTAATTCCTTTAAATAAAAACATAAAATTAACTATTTTTCCAAAAACCAAGGCAACTTCAAATATAATAATTATTTTCACTATAAATAGGAACAACTAACCTTAGTTTTCAAATAGATTAGGGTAACAGGACTTCATGTCGTCCTCGGCCTCCCATGTTGCATCCTCAACTAGGTGGTTCTTCCATAACACCTCTACAGAAGTGACCTCCTTGTTCCTTAACCTCTGAACTTGTCTATCAAGTATTTCAATAGGAACCTCCTCATAAGAGAGGTTCTCTTGTACACCTAGACCCTCAATGGGAAGAATGGACTCGGGATTATCGGTAAACTTTTTAAGCATGGAAACATGGAGAACAGGATGAATCGAAAACAATTCACCAGGTAATGTCAACTCATATGTATCGTTGCCAACCCTTTGCCAAATTTCATAATCACCCACATAACGAGGACTCAACTTCCCTTTCTTGCCAAATCTCACCACCCTTTCATAGGTGAAATTTTTAGGCACACTTTATCACCTTCTTAAAACTCTAAGTTTCTTCTACTATGGTAAGCATATGAATTTTGCCGGCTATAGTATGTTTTCAAGAGATTCCTTATTATATGAACCTTGTCCAAATTCTTATTAATCTATTCGGGACCCAAACGTGAAGACTTCCCCACGTCAAACCAACCAATTGAAAATCTACATCTCCTACCATATAAGTCCACAAAAGGAGCCATAGATATAGATGAATGGTAACTATTGTTGTAAGAAAACTCAACAAAAGGCAAGTGTTTATCCCAATTTCCCTTGAAATCAATTATAAAAGCTCTAAGCATATCAGCAAGGGTTTGAATAGTAATATCCACTGGACCATCCATTTGGGGATGAAAAACGGTGCTTACTTTCACCTTGGTACCCAACCCTTTAGGGAATGACCTTCAAAACCTAGATATGAATTGTGCACCCCTATCTGATATGATGGATAACGGAATACCATGCCAACACACAATCTCATATATGAAGATCCTCGCATAATTCTCCGTCGAGTATGTGGACTTGAAGGGAATAAAATGAGAGGATTTGATCAAACTATAAACAACCACCCATATAAAGTATTGTTGCTTTTGTATCTGAGGCAAAACTACCACGAAATTCCACATTAATGTCTTCCCACTTCTAAGTAGGAACTTGAATTTCTAGAAGTAAACCACCTGTCTTTTGGTGTTCGACTTTCACTTGTTTGCAATTTAGACATTTTCAACAAATTCTTCTATGTCCCCCATTATGCCTTCCCACCAAAAAACTTCCCTAAGGTCATGATACATCTTTGTAGAACCATGATGAATAGAGTAACGATCTCCATGAGCTTCCTCAAGAATTCGATTTCTCAAATCATTGACATTAGACACACATAATATACCTTGTTATCTAAGAACAACATCCCCCCTTAGGAGAATGACTCATTCATGTTCCAAAGATTCAATTCTTTCAACTCCATCAATAATGGATCAAGGTGTTTGTTAGACTTCACTTCTACCACCAAAGACGACTCAGAGATATGACATACCACAACACCACCATTTAGAGAATCTCTAATTCGAACCCCTAAACGAGCCAACATATGAACATCCCTCACTAGGTTTGTCTTTAATTTTTCACATGGGACAAACTTTCATGTGGACGAACGACATAGAGTGTCCGCCACCACATTAGCCTTGCTGGGGTGATAGAGAACACTCTTCTTGTAGTACTTAAATAATTCCAACCACCGTCTTTGACAAAGATTCAAATCCTTTGTGTGTGAATGCTTATTGAAGAGTTTTATAGTCTGTATACACATCCACATGAACACCATACAAGTAATGCCTACATATTGTAAAAGCAAACTCCACGACCGCTAACGCAAGATAATTAGTTGGATCATGCACCTTAAGTTGTCTAGAGGCATATGCTACTATTTTACCATGTTGCATAATAACACACCGAAGCCCACTCGGATGCATCACAATAAACCACAATATCCTTTGTACCCTCTGGTAGGGGAAATAACGGAGCGGAAGTAAGCCTATCTTTCAAAATTAGGGAGCTTCTTTCACCTGTTTACGACCACTCATATTTCACATTCTTTTGGGTCAAGGTAGTCAAGGGAGAAGAAATGGACGTAAAAACATCCACAAACCTCCTATAATAACCCGCTAGGCCCAAGAAACTCCTAATTTCGATTGGATTCAATGATCTAGTGTAATTTTTCACCGTCTCTGTTTTCCTTGGATTAACCTCGACAACCTCACAAGAGATAACATGACAAAGAAATGCCACCGGCCTCAACCAAAACTCATATTTTCTATATTTGGAAAATAGTTGTGGTTCTCTAAGTACTTGCAAAACAACCTTCAAATGCCCCATATGATTACCCTCACTCTTTGAATATACCACAATATCGTTAAAAGAATATCATGAATGCATGAAGATAGTTTTGGAACACCCTATTCATGAGATCCATAAATGGCAATGGGGTTTTAGTCAAGCCAAAAGACATTACTAGGAACTCGTAATAACAATATCTAGTCCGAAAGGCCGTCGTGGGAATAAGTTTGTGATATCCCGATCTCAATTCAAACTTGAAAAAGTAACTCGCCCTTGGAGTTGATCAAATAAATCATCAATCCGAGGGAGAGGATTTGTTGTTAATTGTGACTTTGTTAAGTTGATGCTAATCGATACAAATTCTGAGTGACCCATCCTTCTTTTTCACGAACAATACTGGAGTACCCCATGAAGAAACACTAGGCCAAATAAAGCCCTGTCTAGTAAATCTTTGAGTTGAGAATTCAACTCTTTCAATTCGACTGGAGCCATCCAATAAGGAAGAACTGAAATGGGATTTTTATCCGGTAGCAAGTTGATACAAAATTAATTTCCCATTTGGGAGGAATACCGGGAAAATCATTTGGAAATACTTCTGTAAATTCGCTCATCACGGGGACCGACTCAATGGGAGGAATTTCGGAGTATAAAGGTTTGACTCTTACAATATGATATAAACACCCCTTAGAGATCATCTTACAGTCTTTGAACCAACAAATGATACAGCCTCTAGGAATCGAATTTCTCCCCTTCCATTCTAAAACGGGTTCATTTGGGTCCTCATCAAGGACCCTTTGGTTTGTCCATTGAGAGTCGTACGATAGAGTTTCAACCCGAAACCGACTTTAATACGTATTAGACATCTTAATACCTAATTCAATTAAATTCTGACTCCTAAAACCTAGTCAAATAGTCTAAGGCACACTAGCACCTCTTGAACTAGATTTCGGATGTCATGAACGCTGACACTTTGATTCTAAAACTTCGTAGACAACTTATACTCATTATATTTGACCTTAAAAAAGTGTTCTAACCCTTAGACGCTCTTGTTAGGCTCTATATTACGTCTTAGATTTTCAAAATGTTACAACAATTAGATAAACTATACCTATGAAAGCTAATTAAGTGTTTTCTCTTTGCAATATATGAAAATTTCCCTACTATCAATATCCATATTTTCCATGACATGACTTCAAGAATTATGAAGTGAGATCACAAACTAAAAGTCAAAATTACTTAACTCTCAGTAATTTTTTCATAAAAAAAATGAGTGTTGATGTTATTCACTTAGGTATATATATATTAAACAAGTTTCTGGGCACACACTTTGCGCGTATATCCATATCATTGAGTATATAAGTTTAAGAATTCATATGAATATTTTAAGTTCTATATTTGAGTTATGAAGATAATTAGTGTTTATCCTATTCATATGGTTCAACAAAGAAAAAGTTCTTGTCCCATGAAAACCCTCAAATACGTTTTGATATTTTGGTTTTTGCGTTGATGCCTTATTTGAATTTCTACCTTTGGCTCTAAAGTATTAAAATAATTTAATTATTTCTTAATTTCTTTTTGGTACAAATTAAAAAATAGTAAGCATATAAGTTGTAAATAAACTTCAACAAAAATGAACAACCTTAATTTATACGATAATGAACAACCTTATTTACTAAAGTTAATTGTTATTTTGGCCATCAAGATGGTAACAGAAAATTTTATAACTCATAGCGATTCACAAAAGATCATTTAATTTTGTTAATAATTATATAATATTTTTACTTACAAATTTGATAAAAATAAATGTAAAAATATGTTAAGAAAGAAAAATCTTAATTCATAGTTTAAATAAATTTGAATATCTATGACCATGATCGAAATATTATCAATACACATTGTGACGCTCATTAAAATAATAATAACCTTATTTTGCATATGTAATCTACAAACAAACTTAAATAATAACGAGCAACCTTTATATACTAAAGTTAATGGTTAGTTGGCAATCTAAACCAGTAACCAAAAAATAAATAACTTATAACGATAAAAAAAAAATTATTTTGCTAATAATGAAAATATAATTTACTTAAAAATTTGACAGAAATATATGTAGCATGTTAGAGAAAAAAATCTTAAT
The DNA here is from genome assembly GCF_001406875.1 of Solanum pennellii. Classification (NCBI taxonomy): domain Eukaryota; kingdom Viridiplantae; phylum Streptophyta; class Magnoliopsida; order Solanales; family Solanaceae; genus Solanum; species Solanum pennellii. The sequence goes on along the minus strand of NC_028637.1, from coordinate 11,902,284 downwards.
TTATAGTTAAAAATATTGTACGACACATCAACATTATTTCACAATTCTCATATGATTACCCCTCTTGGTGCCATAGTCAAGTTAATTACATAGGATTCTTCCTCCTCCAAATTAGTAGCTTTTGAGATAGCAATAGATTATTTTAAATTCCTCTAGTTAAATAATATATCCTTATTACAACTGTATTATTTCAATTAAATATGAGTGTATGTTTATCATGGTTGTGTTGTATCACTTTGATGTTCAAAAATTGGAGGATATAAGCCTATTAATTGTGATGCTTCCCTTCAAAATTTAACACATAACTGATAATAGTCATTCATTTTTTATGCACCCCTTCAGATTTCCAAATTAAGTCATAAATTCTTTTCAACTTCAAATTAATTGAAAGAAAATGTAGTTCAATAATATTATTTAACTAGGAAATTTACCCGCGCTTCGCGCGGGCCTATGTTATCTCTATATCTTTTTGAACAATCTTTCCGATAATTGCTTTTATAAGGAATAAAAAGTACATTATTGTAGTTTTTTAGAATATTTCTAAAGAAATTAAATGATTTGACATTGGCACATATTTTAAAAAATTGTAAATATATAAATATTTATTATAAAATATATTGATATCTAATTGTTTTTATATTTTACATAATTTATCATATTAAATGTTAATGATATAATAATCTTGTTAGACTAATGTTTTTATGTAGCGACTAAACATCACTTTTTATATATATTTTTTTGTATAGGAAAAATATAGAATCTTATAATTTTATGGTTCGAATAACTCCTTTTGTATATAGATTTATGTGAAAAATTTCGATGATAAATATGATTTTTAAATAAATTAAGACTCTTTGAAATTTACACTACAACAACATAAATAATTTTTTTGGAGACAGTCTACTTGTGTAAGGTCAAATGTTAACCACTTCTCGTTATTATTAATTTGTTACTCTAACGACATTTAGAAGGCGAAAAATAAATTTGGAACAACAACAAAATTATATTGTTGACCCTTATGAAATTCATTCATCATTAAACTGTAGAAGGTCCTTCTAAATTCTTCATCAATGAAAATTTACTACTTTCCCAGAATATTTACGTATGATTGTTGCATTATGAAAGTACAAATCGATAAACGTGTCTGATTCTAGACTCATTTTAAATAAATATTCTCGAACATTTAAAAAATAAAAAAGATTCTACCCTAGATAATTCAAATGCTCAGCAATGACGTGGGACATGAAGGATAATAAATCTATGTTAATAGACATATCTTTAAGATGTTACTTTTGTTTATAGTAGCTTTTGTTTCATATTCTTCAAATTAAGCTTGACGAAAATAATCACAACTTACAACAAAAATTTTTGGAAGAGCAGAATGAAAAGCAAAAAAATTAAACATTAAAAAGAATAAAAATCTTTATCATAGTCAGATTATGGACATACTAAACAAAAAAAAAAATAAATACAATTGTAAGGACACAACAAAACATCGAGGAAAAATATACATTAATGGGAGTAAACTATGGAATATTCACTGATGATAACAAATCATTCTAACTAGAAAAGTTACTATGTTTTGAAATAAGATACCTTAAAAAATTTACTAACAATTCAATCAACTTTCAATCATTAAAGAAATCATATTATACATTGATAATATTTCGTAAAAACAAATTACAAAATAAAACCAAAAAATATGGGCATGGAAAGTTATTGACCCTCAAGGGATTTTCTGAAGAACACGAAATCGCATCCTTGTATGTGAAGGAATAACGTTCTTGATGAAGAAATTTAAGATTTGAATGGCTTTTTTTAATGTACCTTGAACAATTTCAGTAGAAAAAACTTGCTTGAATATACAATTGACATTTGTTATTTAATTTGTACTAACAATACTTCTAACATTAAGTTTATGTAAACATGAACAACAATGTTTAAAGCATATAGTCAAACTGACAATTTTAATAAAATAAGCATAAACTGATGATTGTAAAAAACGTACTAAGATATGATAAATTAGAATGAAACAGAATGAAAAAAATCGACTCCACTGAATGCACAGTCTAGTCCTCTAGTTGTAGACAAAAAAGGGTACTATAGAAAATGTTTATTGTCTCTTATAGGAAAGGTCACAACATTTCGTAAAATTCGCAATTCTTCATAAAAGTAGAAACTCTTCGTAAAAGTCGCAACATTTCATAAATATCAGAACTTTTCATGACAAAAGTTACAATTTTTCACAAAAGTTTCAACTTTTCATAAAAGTCACAACTTTTTATAAATGTCACAACTTTTCATAAAAGTTATAATCTTTCATGAAAAAGGAAGGCTAGTTTTGGAAATAAAATAAATTAAAAGAGAATCCTTGCTTGTGGTGGCGCCACATAGGCGGGCTTAAGGTTCTCTTTTATATATATATATACATGATTAAAAATTTAATTACATTTTACTTTGTAGTAAGGGAAAAATGATCATAATACAAGTTTCTAGACACGTGCAATGCACCTGTGTCTCATGAAATATGTTGTAAATTTGTTAGGACGATTCAAATTATATGAAAATATCTACAAAAATCTCAAATAAATGATATGAAAATAATTTAAGAAAATTAAATTAAAGAAGACTAATAGACAAAGATAAAAAGAGTAAACATAGAAGCAAAAAGATAACATATGCATCCTTCTTAAGACTATAATCATAACGTTACATAAATGAAAAAAGAAATACAAAATTGGTACATGATTCGAAATTTTTGTCGACACCTTCTTCATGTCCAATAAAAATTCAAAAGTCTTCTCCATCAAGTCAAACTACAGCATGAATCAAATAAAAAAATCATTTTATTTTCATAAAGTGACATATAATCAGGCTAAGTTAGATAAATCATATACTTTAGATGGTGATTACTTCACTAGTTAAACTATAAAATTAAAAGGATAATTTTGGATGTGAGTTTCATGAAACAAAACAAATGAATTTACATAGATAAAAACAGAGAAATACGAAAAAAATTGTTAAAGTTTTAATACTATTTGAAGGTTTCAAAGGGCCAAAATCGATAAAAGAGAATAACTTAAAGAATATTAAATATATCCACCCCAAAATTTTTTTGAGTTAACACTTCAACAAACCTTCTAGTGCGTAAGTATTTTCCAAGGAATTTAAAATTTCTTTAGTGTTAAGGTCAGGTAAGTAGATGTAGCATCTGAATTTTGTAGAGTTAGGTTAATATGATTTTTTGGTCAACTCCACACGAACATAACTCCTACCACAGACTTATATGGGTGTTGTATGAGGTAAGTCTTAAAGATCCTTGAATTATCTTCTTAACGCCACCAAGTTTTCTAAGTTTCAAGTTTGGATAAGTGAGATATGGCCTTTTGAAGTTACGTTGTAAAATAGTGAAGGGTGTTGTGATCTTTTCCTTAACCACAAAGATTCAATTCATTTAACAGTAATATATTAGAGGTCTATTCGTATTAGGTTAAGTTTTATATTCCTAATATACACTTAGGTTTTAATTGAGAGTTCAAGAACAGAAAATAAGAGAAAAGAAGAGAGGATCAAGCATTCGTCGATATTCTTGCATCTTGTTGCGGAATTTTTCCATGCATTTAATATCCAAGAGGTTTGTAAGCTTCCATAATGTTGGGTTTGTTCACCCACATGCCAAACAAGTCATTTTCAGCATACTTTCACTCTCAAAAGTTGAACTATTTAAGTTCTTGATAGGTGTTCTTGAAGTTCATTCTAAAATTTGTTTGGTTGGGGTTTTGATGATTTCTTTAAATGAAGTGATTTTATTGAGTGGATTAGTGTATACTTAGTTTGGGTAATTTAATATAAAAAAAACTTGAGAAAAGAATTTGACTAAAAGTGATATAGGTTCAGAAAATAAGAGTTGAAATTTGTCAAACTTAGCCTGCGTAGAGGCTGGCGCAATGCATCCTATATGTTCCCATGGGGCTGGGGAGACGCCCCTGGAGTTAGACCATATGTTGTCCTTGAAGTTAGGGGTTGGCGCCATGCGCTAGGGTCGCCTGCCCCCAATTTTCTTTCCGTCTGTAGTCCTTTTTGAGCTTATTTAAAGTGTATATTCACTCCCTTTGATTCTAATTGGTGTTCCCCAATATACATGCAAGTACTTGGTCGCTCAAGTAATATAATTTTTTTAGAAACGAGTTATCGTTCCCAAGGGACATATAATAAACTTATATTCACAGTTCATTCCACAATTAAAGAGACAAGTAACTAATTCAGGATATGATGATTTATGGATAACTACGACTAGTATGCACTAAATTAAAGTAAACAATAATGAATAACTTTGATATAATGTTTCAATAAAGATAAAAAAACAATTCCAGGGTTGCAGCATATAATGAATGTCATGCATCATGTTAAAGGCTTCCAACTAACTTTAATTGTCAAATTAATGTTTTATAGGGTTGTTAGTATGATCTTGGTTACACACCTCTCATCGCGTACCCCAACTATATATCTAATTACATCATTGAGAGGGGATTAATAGACTTATTACGAGCATTTATATTTCATCCTATTTGATAACCAAGCAAGGTGTTCATCTTCCGGGCGTCACTCCTGAACACTAATCTCCTCCATTTAATGGGTGAACCGAGCCCTCCATATTCCCTGGTCTATATAATCGCTCATATGGCCAATTCAAGATTAGACACTAGGTTTATCTTATGATACGCAAGCATAAAATATTAAAACCAGAATATAAAATTAATTTGAATTGATAATAGAAGATTAATTCATGAAACCTCAAATATTCAACAATTGATTCATAGCTACAGCCCTAGAACTAGGGCGTTTAACTACTCATGCTATTAGTAATCAACAAAAAGATAATTGTTCATAACAAACCCGAAAAATAGAAGAGTTAAGAGGATTATAATCTTGATTCTTGCCCTTCACACTAGACAAAAGTCGAACCCTAACAATGGAAGCCCTAGGGTATATTTATTGTAGTAGATAAAGTTTAGAACAAATCCAACTCAAATTATACCTCCTAGTTTATGTTTAAAACATGGAAAAGTCATAATTGGAATGGGGTAGCGCGCCTTTATCATGCCTAGAACATCTGCTGCTGCATGGTGCTGTGCACTACCATCGCGCTTCGGAACAACCTCTGAGCGTCTATTCTTGTTGCGGCGCACCTTCCACTGATCCTCAACAATGTCTCTACTTGTAAGGTCTAGGCATGGTGCGCCTAGCAGGGCGCCTCAATAATGGATCTGCGTATATGGCCTTGGCGCGGCGCGCCTGCTAGTGAGCCTCCCCTAGGTGTTTCCATACTTAGCAATTTGCACGTCTTCCTTTGCTTCATCTTTCTTCGTTCCAAATCTACTTTCTCTGAGAGTTCCTGAAATCACTAATCATGTGTGTAAGTGCATAAATAAAGAAAACAACCACAAAATCATGCTAATAAACGAAAGATCATCCATTAACACCACCAAAACATGGGCCTAATTGACTACCTAAGCATATAAATATGCCTAAGATCACCACCCCACACTTAGACTTTTGTTTGTCCTCAAACAATTGTTAGACCATCAACTCTTTTCATAACCTTGGATTTATCAATTCACCTTAAAATCAACTAAACCTTTTTAATTATCATCGTGCAGTTTACATTTGATGCAATAACATTCCACATATATGCAAAATAAAACACATGCTCCAAGAATGACTCTTCGATTATTCATTTTTCTCCCAGTCTAATGCAAACACATACTAACACAACAACTAGATACTGCTACACATGCCATAGATTCACTCACTTGTTTATATTTTTTTGCAACCTTTTAGTCAAGCAATGTCAAAAATCACAAGGTCTATTTTTCTCAACATAATCAACTCATGGTCACATGTAAAATTCTTACTTTTCTCAACAAGTCATATGCTTGCCCATAGTGTAATTAAACTTTCACATCGTACTTCTTAAGTAATCAAGAGGACTTTCATATGTTATAATGTTGGCTTCAGGTAATGGACAGAATTTTTGGAATTCATTATAGTGACTACTCCTCCCTAATGCACATGTTAGCATTTAACGAACACCATCATTCATACTATTCTTTTCTTCGAGTACACACTTCATGACTAAATACCCCTTTATTGCTCCATGCCCTTTTATTTCTTTTCCATTTTTTAAATACTTTTGCACTATCCACCCAAACTTTAGACTTTTCATCCGAGTAAGGTGCACATTATTCTTGATAGGATCAGGGCCAATGTTTTAAGTATAGTCCTAAAATAGCCACACTTGTTTTCAGTCGAGGTACACATTGCCACTAAGGAACAAGGCCAAATTAGGGTTTTCTTTTCCACACAATGTAGCAATTCATCCTTAGCTCATTCTACCTTATTTTTCAACCCTTGTTCTTAACATAGTGAGTTAAAGACTTTAAGAGGATCAAAAGACATGGTATGAAACAATAGGTTTCTGCTTATCATGTGGCTTATAATATGAACAAGGCTAAAAGGCTCAATGCGGTTTCACAAGGGGGGTAATTTCATGGTAGGCATGCAAGCAGAGTAAAGAATTGGCTATCTTAATGAAACGCCTCAATCACATTCCTTAAGTCATACAAGCTACTCATTCAACACAAACAATGAAAGTTCCAGATATCAACTTAAGAAAGAACAATTCAATTCTTACCACACATGGCATTATGACACATATAACATGCTCATATAGTTGCATTATAGTATTAATACAAAATTAAGCCCCTATTTCAACATTTGAGTCAAACATAAGAACATATGCTAATTAAAAGGTCAACAAGTCATTGCATCTTTTTAAGAATAACTATCCACGAAGTTTGGCTAACTTATTGGGACATAGCTTCAAAAGACCAAGGTTGGTCTTGTCTATCCTACTCTTCTATAAAATTGGTTTTCCCTTAAGACCATTATCATCCATCTATCATTGGGAATTGTCACTCCTAAAATGACTTTAGGACTCGATAAATCAGTAAATAATCATATACGGTTCAAAGGGACAATCATCAGTAAAAGTACTGAAAATAAACTCTGAGGAACCAGAAAGCTAAAAATAACAAAAACAACTAAAGACTAAAACTACGGTACACTACCATATACACAGAGAATACCCCTACCCCACACTTATAAAGATAAGCATTGTCCTCAATGCATAAGCAATACAAAGTTAAAGGGTAGGAATATTCCCTGGGCGTCTAATGCTCGTCGTCGCCACGGTCGAACAACATTAAGGCATTCGCCTCATCCAAAGCGTCGTTTTCCTGCTCCTCATCCATTTCCTCATCATATGTGAGATCATCATCATCCATAGTCTCCGAAAATGCCGGACTAGTCTTCTACAGATAGGCAGCACTATCCTTCAATGGATAACATTCTGCCAAAGTGTCCTTTGAATCATCAGTGACTGAGCGGCCTCCAATTTGCTACTACAACTCAGCCATACCAAACATGCGTGCCATAATGTTGTCATCACGAGCTTGCTTGTCTTGAACCGAAAAGACTGGCATATGCGGTGTGTATAGTGCCTATGTGCGAGTAAAATCAACCAACTTAGCCGTCAACTCCGGGTGCCAAGAAACAGTCATTTCCAACTCCTCTTCCTCAATCTCATGACTCCTCAGAAAATAGGTAATTAACCCCCCATAACAGAATCCCCACCTCAAATTATTCCGAAACATCATCATTTTTTGTCTTAAAATAGCCCCCACATTAACAGGCATTCCTTTCATTAACATGTGAACTAACACCACCCTATCCCGAGTCACATCAGTCAAGTGTTTAGAGGGAAGGAACACACTAAACACTATCTTCAACCACACTCTAGCAACTTGATTAAAATTTGCAAGCTGTAGGGTATTATGCCTCCCTGTGTCGTTACTCCTCTCCCATCGAGCAGTAGAGACTAGAATAAACTGTGCTTTTAACGACCAATTCTTAACGAAGGGATATGATTCGGTCGTTAAAAGTGCATTTATAGCTACACTATTTTTTTCAGGTGTTAAAGATCCATTTTTATTTAATATTTTCATTGTTATAAATATATGCAGACATTGAAATAATTACTACCCAATTATTTATATACTAAAAACATCATTAAAATTTTAATTTAATTTTTCGTATTTTTTCACCAAAAACACACTCTTCCCACATCTCCAAAATAGAAAACAGAGACTCAATAATGTCTATTCATTCCATATTTTTTCTCTTAGAATTGAACAGAAATGTCATTAGGCACACATCTCTTAGATATTAACGGTCAATTGAGCGATGGTTGGAGAAAATTCAGGAATCATTACAGGAATTTGCAAGCACCTGCTCTCCCATGTTCTCTTTGAATGAAATCAACTAAGCAGAGTCCAATTATGTGTGTCTCACCAAGGTTTGTTTGAGAAATTAGCATATACAGAGCACACATTTCTCTTGTAGAAGCTATAAAAAGATGATCTTCATCTCTTTTGTTTGATTGGAGAACGACGAAATCATATTTTTCTTCTTACGACTTGGTTTGACTTTTCTTCAATTGACACTATTCAAACCTTATCTTATATATATATATATATATATATATATATATATATATCTATATATATACACACACACACACATATATATATATATA
>NC_028637.1:11856010-11893377 GCF_001406875.1 Solanum pennellii | reverse complement strand
TATATATATATATATATATATATATATATATATATAAAGTTATAACTGAAACATCTCTCTAATGTAAAATATCTCCGAATTATATTAACTACCCTATGCAAATAAACATGAACAAAGTATACATTTACAATTGCAGCAATCACCAAACAAATAACTAATTAAAATCACATAATTAGTTTTCTGAAACGTACCAAGAATCTTCAGAAAGAGGTCGTCTTAAACTTTTCAACAATAAATTGTTAGTTCTTACTTATGTTGGTGTATTTATAATATCTTTTGTTGAATGAAGAATATGTCACCTAATAAGGAATGGATGCAACATGTTCAAGATAGACTTGATAATGATTACATCATTGGAGAGGAGAAATTTTTGGATTATGCATTTACAAAATTGGAAGAAACACAAGATTTGTAATGCATCTTCCAAATCTCGTGAGATGGTTAGGTCACATCTATTAGTGTATGGAATAATTTAGTGTTACACTTTTTGTTATAATCACAGGGAGAGGTTAGGTGAACCAGAGTAAGATTCTGAATTCGTAGAGAACAATTACACTGAATATGATGACGATGAGATAAAATGCATGAACTCTTAAGGTATTTACACCCCGATTTCACTAAAGAGAATATGAACACTAACAGTGATGATTTTCTTTAGGCAGAACCAAATCTTGAAGCAAAACAATTCTACGGCCTATTAAATTGTTATGAACAACCATTATATGAAGGGTTGAAGGTAAAAAAACTTTCAACATTAATTAAGTTACTTCATATTAAACTATTGGCAAATGGAGTAATGTTTCATTCACAATGTTGTTGAAGATGTTAAATGAACATTTATTGCCTAATAGATCAAACTTGCCATATTCATATTACAAGGAAAACAAGGTAATTCGAAATCTTGGACTTTCTTATGATAATATAGATGCGTGTAAGAACAATTGCATGTTATACTCGAATGATGATAAAATTCTCAAATTTAGCGAAGTGTGTGGCGCATCTAGATGGAAGGAAAATTAACGCAATGGGAAACACAATGTAAACATGGTAAAATAATAACATGAAAGACTTTACGTTATTTTCCTCTTAAGACAAGACTTAAGGGATTGTTTATGTCCTCAAAAATATCTTTTTTGATGAGATGACATCATGATGAAAGAGTTGATGATGGAATAATGAGGCACCCAGCATGTTCAGTTGCATGGAAGTGATTTGATGAACTTCATCCATCTTTTGGTACTGAGTCTCGTAATCTTCCACTTGGACTTGCTAGTGATTATTTTCAACCATTTAAAATTTTGAAAACTCCATATAGCATTTTGCATGTCGTACTTATTCCTTAAAGTTGTCATTTTTGTTATGCATGAAGAAAAAAATTTTATTTTATCTTTTATTTTATCGATGCTTATTCATGGTTCTGAATGTATCAGGGATGCAATTGATGTTTATCTCCAACCTTTGATAGATGAATTAAAAGAATTATGGGAAACTGGAGTTTTTGAGACCTTTGATGTGTTAGCTAAACAAAATTTACGTTACATGCAGCTTTGTTATGGACCATTAATGATTTTCCAACATATGAAAATTCGTCAGGATGGAGTACAAAAGGAAAATTATCTTGTACGTGTTGCAATTAAGAAACTCTTTCAACTAGGTTGGTAAATGGTCAAAAGGAGTGACATATGCATCATAGACACTTTCTTCCTCTTAATCACAAATAGAGGATAGATAGAGATTCATTCAATGACACAAAAGTGAAAAGGTTACCGCCAAAAATGTTATATGGTAATTATATTATTGATGAGGTAGGTGATTTAGAATGTCTAGTACAATCAAAGGATCCAAGGAAGGAGATTTAAATATCACACAAGAATAGGGCTGATAATTGGAACAAGAAGAGTATTTTCTTTGATCTTCCATATTGGAATACTCTATTGTTGCGATATAATTTAGATATGATGCACATTGAGAAGAATATTTGCGAAAATATTTTGTGGGCAATTTTGAATGTCGAAGGAAACACCAAATACAACTTGAATTCTTTATTGGATTTGAAAGAAGTGAAGATAAAGAAGGAATTATGCATCCGATAGAGAGAGGGATAAATATGGGTTACCTACTGCAAGTTACACAATATCTCCTATAGAGAAGAACAAATTCTTCACTTTCTTAAAGAATTTAAAGGTTCCAGATGGGTTTTCATCAAATATTTCTCAATGTGTCAACCTTAAAGTTCGAAAACTTTTAGGATTGAAAAGCCATGATTGCCATATTATTTTAGAACATTTACTTGCACTTGCTTTACGTGGTATACTCTGCAAATCTGTTGTTGAACCACTTATTGAGTTTTTAATATTTTTTAAGATACTTGGAACAAAATTTTTAACAGTAGCTGAGCTAGAGCAAATAGAAGCCCAAATTCCAATAACTTTGTGCAAGTGTGAAAAGGTCCTCATCGCTGCATTTTTTGTTATCATGGTCCACTTGCCAATTCATTTAGCTAATGAATCTAAGATTACTGGACCTATCCAATATCGATGGATGCATCCGGTAGAGCCATAATTATACTTTCTAAAATAATTTATTCGTAACATGGCTCGCCTAGAACGTTGTTTTGCATAGGGATATATATCATTTGAATGTATGACCTTATGTTCAAGATATTTGCATAATATGGAGAAAAAATTCATTCGCCATGAAAGGAATTCTGATGGTGGTTCTATTGAATCTGATGGACGTTTAAAAAAATTTTCTCAACCTGAAAAAACTTTGAGGGGTGACAAACCAGTCAATCTTGATTCAAGTGAATTTTAGCTTGCACATTTTTATATATTGAAGAACTGTGATGAAATTCAACCATTTTTCGAGTATTTAATGACTCAGTCAAATAAGTTACTATTATATTATCCATATCCTCCCATAAAATGACATGTTATACTTCAAATTATTTGCAGAAAATTTTCACAAATTTCAATTGATTCATCCAATAATCATTCAGAAATTGAATGGAATAGACAGTTCTTTAGTTGGTTCAAATTAAAGGTGAGAAGTTAAGCATTTGCGTATATTATATCAATTAATGAATAATAATTTCTAAACAATGTACTTAAATTTGATAGCTTGTGGAATTGCACAAACACGATCATAGTAAGAAGATAAAAGATTTGCTCTCATTGTCACGTGGTCCTCTTCAATATGTGACATTTTTTAAAAGCTATGTTACTAATGGATATGAATTTCATGTGTGAGATCACGATAAAGGGTTGAGAACACAAAATTGCGGGGTGGTTGTAGTTTGAGAAAGATGAAGAGAATAAAAATATTTGTTATTAAGGAGAGTTAACCGAGATTCTTGAATTACAATTTACTGGTGGGAGAAGAGTGGTTTTATTTCGATGTGTGTGGTTTGACATATATTATCAACAAATGGTAATTAAAGTAGATGAATATGACTTCGTAAGTGTCAACTGCAAGCAATTTTTGAAAATAAATGAGCCTTTTATGTTGGTCAATCAAGAATCACGAGTGTTTTATGCTAATGATCTTCCAAATAATGGATGTCATATTTTACAAAAGGTCCAAGATCGTGATTATTTTGATGCTATTGATAAAGTGGATGACGATTCGGCATAGCTTCAAGGAATCTAGGAGGCAGTTGTGACTTTATATTCATGTTTTATTTCTGAGTTCGCAACTTACTATACTATGATGTTAAATTAGATCCTAAAAATACCCTTGATGTTTTAGTTTCTATATTCAGGTATTTTCTTCTTGATTTTCTTGTTGGTGATTATATATGGACTATTTATTAATAGTAATGTAATATTCTTTATTTACATGTAAATTGTGCTTAAAAAAATTGAAGCTTGTATGGATTTTATGCGCAGATTCTGAGTCACTTGTAATTAGTTATTTTTGTTTGTCAAGCTTCTTTCATAACATCTATCTTCTGAAATTGATATTCTATTCCTAGGCTGACCACATCCTGTCATTATTTTGAGATGTATTAGTTAGGTTGTAGATATCTCGAAATTAGCCACTTTTGAAAATGTTAAATTCATGTAATTTTTATCTTGGTAGTTGTACCTATAGTCTTTGTACAGTTTAATATCATCGATAAATAAAATACTTTTACTTTTCATATAAAGAAAGGGATGTATTGAAAACTTGTTGAATGACTTTTCTCTTATTGGATGAACTAACAAAGAACTGATTTATGTACTAGGTTTACATGGATCCATCAAAAATTTAAAACTCTGGAATGAAATTAACTTTCAAGCCGCATAAACTTGCATACCTTCCACTTGGTACTTTAGCAATTAGGGGACGAGGGAAAAGCCTATGATATTTGGGATCTGTAAGAGTAAGGGCTTAAAAAAGAAATCCAATATGTAGAAGTCTAAACATCAATACATCAACATCTTATCGAAATGATCGAGTACAAAATATTGATGGTTTACCTCCTGGTTTTGATCCACCTAAAGATACTGTTACCTGCTCTCCATAAGTCGAACTGATGCAAGATGCTCAAACAAATGAAATAAGTATTTCCTGTCTCAAACTGTTTCTTTTGTTGTTTTTTGTGTGATTAAACACTTCTTTATATCCGATATGAACTATTACGTTGGTGCATGTGAGTCTGAAAATGCAAAAAATGTTAGAAGAACAAACATTTGTAAAAATGTTGCACGACTCAAACCTAGAGAAAAGTTGAATATTAGTTTTACCAATCGAGTTGTTGGAAAGAATTATGCCTCATCTGTGAGACGCTTGGGTATTTTAATTCGTGATCGTAATATGTTCTCATTACAGGTGCACTCATAGACAAACATTAAAGAAGATCAGCTAGAGAACATATGGGATGTTGTTATTGTAAGTATTTGTAGAGTATTATTATCTTAATATCTTACTTCTCATACCAAAAAAGTAAGATCAATGCTCTATAATAATGAAAAGCATGTGGGGCTATTAAGGTATGTATTTAGAGAGCTATTAGCAAATTGCATCAGATTTGACCTCTCTTATGGAAAAATGTAAGACAACAACAAATTTTATGCAAACATTTGGCATTTTGTTATGGTATATACGGAGGTATTAGCTTATCGCTTCATTTTTTACTTTGTCATCTTGAAAAAGAAACACTAACGGGACACATTTTATGTCGAACATGTCGAATGTTATGATAATTATTTAGAGAGCTATAGCTGATAGCTTCGTCGCTCACTTCTCATCATGAAAGAGTAAAATTAACGTGGTACATTTTATACCAAATAGTATCTATATAACATTATAGTAATGTTTGCAAAATAACATATGCGTTGCTGTTGTAGTTTGTATTATCTACTCTCTCGATCTCGCTTATTTTTTCCATTTTTCAATTGATCCAGTCCACCGTCTAATCATGCATTTCTCATGACATATATCACCATCCACTGGAAGAGTACCATAAGTAGGAAATCTAGATTCAGTTCACTTCTAGTTTGGCTGAAAGTTTGAGATTATGTTTAATGGTACCTGTGAAATATTGTAGGATAAATTTATTTGTGACTACATAATGCTACGAAATAGCATGTCCTTCAAATATGAGAAGTTTGTGGAATAACGATAGAGGATCACTTCACAAGATTATGAAGTCTAAGCCATTTGGTGATGCTCTAAGAGATGTGCCAAGAGGGGAAGACAAGAGTGATTGGGAATGGATGGTTAAGGAGCATTTTTTAAGTCACAAGTTTATGGTATAACTCAAAAGTATTTATTTATTAACATGATATTTGAATATACTAACTATAATTTTTATGGTATGTTGTGAATAAAGGAAACAAGTGAAATAAACATTGTCAACAGGTCCATGTTTAGTATGCCTCATCGTACGGGAGTAAGCTATTAGAGAAATTATTTATGAATTGTTAAGTAAGTTTTGTAACTCTTGAAGAATCCTCTTATTTTCTAAAATTATTTAAGATGATTTTCTTTACTTGTTTGTTTGTATGTTAAGGTAGGTAAATACGGTAAACAACCAAAAATGCATAAGATCTTCTTGGAGAAACGTAAGAAGGATTACAAGCTTGTCGAACCTAAAACTAATGCAAAATATGTATGTTTAGTGATAAATTTTACTTTTAATCATTTAACTTTGCGTGTTGTATTATTTTAAGTATTCTTGTATTCTACAGGCAGAAATCCAAAAATTTGTTCAATCTGATTCTTCTCTTACAAATATTGAGGTTGTAGAACAGTGTTTTTTTGACCTCAATGTAAGAGTCATGGAATTGGATTAGGTGGAGGGATAACGGCTAAAGAGTTTAAAGGTGGGAACTCTTCGAAGACTGCATTGTTAGATTAATTGAATGCATGTGAAAAAGAAAATGAATCACTAAAATGACGCATGGATGAGTTAGAGAACAAATGTGAATGCATAGATGAGCTGGAGCGAAAATATGAACATCTTGCTAGAGTACTACTTGGTCAGCCTTCAACACCTGCGTCTTTAAGTGATAAATAGATAGTACCATTAAACAGGTTAGTAAATCGATTTTTCTTTATCTTTATGGTGTACTCAAGATACATAGAAGGACTTCGAAAGCTCAATTTTTTCCTTAGTTTCTTCTTATAACCTGCTTGCAATTTACCATGTACAATTTATTCCAATCATCAATATCCTAATTGCCTCTAGCAGAGTGCAAAATCAAGTCCCATTGCATAGTGGATGTTGTGTTTTAATTGTTGCCCCTAAGTTTTACTCTTCATCTTGTTATTTGGACAAGCATACCCTATGTTTTTATGTTTTAGGTGAAGGTAGTGTTCCATTCAGAGGTTGCTAATGGTACCATTTTTCAATAGATGGAAGCCATATCCAAATGATCATGTTGTCTGTCTGTTGTATTTAAGCATATATATAAACACCTATTTTTCTAGTACCAAGATTTTTGTCGCATTCTTTCATAGTGAATATTATATTGCTTTTCAAACATATAATATATGTTATGTTCTCAATGAATCCTCGATTACCTAAACGATCCTTGTTTACGACAACAATATTACCAAACATAATACTAATCCAATCATATATAGTACACAAAATCCTGGCTAAAATTTCAAAAACTTTATCATCAGTCTGATTACTAAGTGAAATATCTTCAAAATGCCTAACATCTTTTTTCTGCCAAGCCAATTTTTGCGCAAATGCTTTTTTGTAACTAACCATTTCATTAATCACTAATGTAAAGCAATTATAATATCGATAGCTAACTACACACAACTAGCTATCCAATACATCAGATAGATCCTACTCAGTCACAACCAATTCTGAAAGTAGACATGAGACAGATAATCCTGGGTGGGCCTCGAATACTACAAACAAAAGCTATCTCTTTTGCAATGGCATTTGACTCTCTACTCCTTTGTTCAGAAAATCTCATATTTCTCATCTACAGATAGTGTAACAATTCTGTGTGGACCATTTTGAAAACTTGAGCTGCTTGTGTCTTTCCCTTCTCACGCCTTATGACTTCGTTATGATGTTGGTCCCATGGCAGGGATCGAATAAGCTTGGCGTGGATCTACTGCCTCTTCATGCTGACCCTTCTTGTCTTAATTCTCAATTTTGGCATGCCTATTTTATCCATGTATATTATTCACTTACAGTCAACTGTTAATTGATTAAATTATCCACTGAATCCCTTCCTGCTGCATGAATGCTTCATTTGCCATTTTATCTTCTAGTCGATTTACTTCTCTGTATCTATGTTCTATATTTTCATGTGTTGTTCCTTGAAGTATACGCATATCCCATATTTTTTTGTATATTCCCATAGTATTTTTCAATCCTTATTGATCATTCTTGTTAGGCCTAATGAATCTTATTCCACCGACACTTAATATTGGCAACTCTGAAATGTTTTCATGTTCTACTTTAGTCATATTAGAGATGTAACTGTAGCAAGCAGAAAATATATTATGCTGCCCTCTTAGAAAAAAACTAAGTTGGTGCCTTTTTGATGTTCTCTCTATTTTGGTCTGATGGGTGTCATACTTTTTCTTATGCGATTTATTTATTGAACTCGAAGTCTGCTTCCCAAAAGATGACCCATCCTATTCCTCTCTCTTATTATGTACTTTTCTACTACTAAAAAAGAAACAATATCTCATTAGTACTACTAATTAGCTTCTAATTAAGTTTGTACAGAATTTGTATGATAATTGATTTGGATTTTTGAGAGGAAAGCATGAAAGAGTTATACTAGTCCGTTGTTAGTGTATTTTGTTTTTTTGGCCTTACAAAATCATTGTTGATCATTGCAGAAAATCGTTAAATACTTAATAGATGTTGGGAAGAGATCACAACTTATTGTTTACATGCCATCATTTTTTCAAAGTATAATGTTTTGCATCTTTTAAAGCATGTTTTAGCACATACTTTTTTATTCCTTGTTTTAAATTGACATAAGTTTTTTTCTTACATATCTTGAATTTCAAGACGAATAATATATCGTTCAACAAAGTACAGAGAAACTTGAAGTTCAAGATGGCGTTAACTTTAGTTAGGGGTTGTTTAAATTAAAGACAATGTCATATCATTTATGTTTTTGCAATTTTTCTCTTTTTCAGGAGTTGATATAGATATGTTATGCTACTTGAATATGATATATCTTTCTGTAATTAGTTTTTTTTACTAACCATGACACTTTCTATTATGAATTCAATTATTTAGTTTATTTTGAGTGATTTTGTATTTACAGTATAAAATTTTCTATAACAACGAATAAATTGGTTCCTTTAAACTCTCTTATAATTTGATTCTTAAAATTATTTTAATAAAATACAATTAGCGCCAAGAAATGTGGTCTTTAATAGTATTGGTATTGCAATTAGAATATAATTAACGAAATTTTTTTTGGTTGTTAGAAGTGCTTGTACAAAGGGCAAATCCAGTCCTTAGAAAGGCCATATAACGACCGCAATTTATGTTGTCACTAAAAAACCTTTTAACGACCGGATTTGAATTCGGTAGTTAACTTTTAACCTCAGGACTTTTAACGACCCGCGACGACTGAATTTATGATGGTTTTTAATTACTTTTAGCGACTGGATTTAGACTTATAACGACCATATTTCCCTTTGTTAAAACACCATTTTTCTTGTAGTGAAACTCATCCCCACACAAAGTTTTTTGGATATCCTATACGGATGTTTATCCTTCAAATTGTTTAAAAAATTAAAATCACAATTCGGGGTCCCCAACACCTCATTCACAACTCTGGAAGAAAATTTTACAGTTTACCATTTTACATTTTATCCCCTCACAGTCACAGTCTTATACATAGTTTCCGTTAACCAATTTGAATAAAATTCATTCACCAAAGTCAAATTAAAATCTCCAGGATTATCAAACTTAAGCCGAAATTCGAACTCATTCACAGTTCTATATATAGTCAATAATTTAGACTATAACCTTACCTTATTCACATATTTGTACCACATGTATTTCGCTTCTCGTTGACACTCGAACTATTCCCAGTCATACCTCTCTACTTCCGTCTTACACAATTTTTGCACCGGTTCCCGGCCACTTAAGGACCCGCAAGTTCACCCTTTCGACACCTTTTCGAAGCCGTCACATTCTTTACTTTAGGTGTCATTAAACCCTGTTAAGAAAAAAAAGTAAGAAATTTGGGGGGGGGAGAGGGGGAGGATGGAGTATTAGGTGAGAGGGATAAGAAATATTTTTGAATGGAGTAGAAAAGAAAGTGGAGAAGGGTGGGATTTATAGGGGGTGAGGGAGAGAGAGGTGTTGTTAGAGGTGTTTATGGAGGGTAGCAGGGTTTAATAATGGGAGGAAAAGAGTTGGGGAAGAAGAAAAAGAAAGGTTTTGTTTGTTTATGGGGGTGAAATCGTTGGAATGGGGGATGAATAGGGGATTTGGAGGGTTTTATTAGGGGTGGATCAGGCGAAATCCGGGTTTAAAACATAATTTTTTAAAAGTTGGGCTTTGGGGCAATAAAGGCGCGGTGCGCCTGTATAGCGCCTCTATTCGTTTTGTGCTGGCTCAGCGCACCTGCTAGTGCTTTAGCTTGCATAGGCAAGGTGCAATAGCTGCATAGTGGGCCCGTACCACGTGTGATCCTGGCCTTTGCCTGTCATGTGCTGGCGCGGCGCGCCTCCCAGTGTGCCAGCCTTTACACACAATTTTTTTTATTTATTTTCAACAAAGGTACAAATAATGAAAAATCGCTAATTTAATAAAGCTAACCTATAATCTAAAAATCTGGACAAACTAAAAACACAAAAATTTGAAAATAAACTACCTAATTATTACATAATATTCATGGGTTGTGTCCCATGTATGGCTTTATTTAACGTCGCGGCACAACACAACTTGAATCATTCATCATTTAGCCTAAGCACCTTCCAATCAAGATCCGACGGATAGTCTTCGCTCACTATTAAGTTCACAATGTCGGCATACCATGGCACTTCAGAGATATTCAAAGCCATAAATTTCTCATCTCGAAACTCTTCCCGTATTCGCTCAGCCTAATTTACATGTGAGAAGTCCTCCAACAATTATAAGTGGTCCACTATCTGATTTTTTTACCTTTCCTATCTTTTGATCTCAAGGCCAAATTGTTGGAGAAGTAGAATCTAACAAATTAGTCTTGGTTTATCCTCCTTCTTATTGAATATGTACCTGATAGATGCATGGCCAGTGAAGACAATTACTATGGTGCTTGCAAAATACGATCTAAACTTGTTGAAGGTGAACACTAGATCTAGAATCTCCTTCTCAGTCACTGTGTAATTTGCTTGCATAGAGTCAAGGGTCTTCCTTGTATAATAAATGGGGTGGAAAACTCTATTCTTTTCCAGTCCCAAAAACGCACGTACTGCTACATTAGTAGCATCACACATATGTTCAAATGGTACTTCTCAGGTTCAATTAGAATAAGAGCCTCAATTAAGCTCCGATTCAACATCTCAAAAGCTCTGAAACACAATGCATCAAAGTCAAACTTCACCTCCTTTTCTGAAACGCTGCACATGGGACGTGAAATCTTGGGAAAATCCTTGATGAATCGCCGGTAAAAACCTGCATGTCCAAGAAAGCTACGCACCCCATTTTACAGAAATAAAAGGGGGTAAATTCTCAATGACTTCTATTTTGGCCTTATCCACTTCCAAACCAGATTTAGACACCTTGTGTCCCAATACTATCCCCTCTCTAACAAAATAATGATACTTCTTCTACTTTAATACTAAGTTAGTTTCTTCACATCTAGCAAGCACCTTATAAAGATTCTGTAGACATACCTAAAAGGATTTCCCAAGGAATGAAAAATCATCCTTGAATACCTCTACAAAATCTTCAACCATGTCATCAAAAATGGCCACCATACACCATTGAGAAGTCACCGGTGCATTGCAAAGTCCAAATGGCATGCTTTGAAATCATATTTTCCATATGGAAAGGCAAATTTGATCTTATCCTAATCATAGGGTGCAATTAAGATCTGATTGTACCCGGAATACCCATCTAAGAAGCAGTCGTACAACTGTCAAGCTCTGATCAATGAATGGTACAGGATAATGATATATCCAGGTAGCATCATTTAGTTTCTGGTAATCCATACAAATACGACACTGGTCCCTGTTCTCGTAGGAATCGATTCATTCTTTATTCCTTACCACAGCCATACCTTCTTTCTTGGGAACACATTGTACCAGACTTAGCCACTTGGTATCAGAGATCAGGTATACAATCACAACATCTAACCACTTTATAACTTTCTTCCTTAGCACTTCTTTTATATCTGGATTGACCTTCTTTCTTGGGAACACATTGTACCGGACTTAGCCACTTGGTATCAGAGATCAGGTATACAATCACAGCATCTAACCACTTTATAACTTTCTTCCTTAGCACTTCTTTTATATCTGGATTGAGACGGCGTTGCTGTTATTAGTTGTATTTGTAATCCTTTACCATGTAAATTCTATGCATACACAATGCCGGACTAATCACCAAAATGTTAGTCATCTCCCAAAGAATTTCTTTCTTTTTTCTCTTGAATATCCTCAATGCAGCCTCAACCTGTAAATCAGACAAATCTGCAGAAAGTATAACATGCAATGTTTCATTAGTACCCAAATACACATACCTTAAGTGAGCCGGTATAATATTTAATTTCAACTTAGGGGCTTCTACTATCGGTGGTATTGGTGGAGGGCCTAACTCGCAATCTAATGACCTTACATGAGTCATACGAATGTCTACTAAAGCTAGATTTAAGCATTATTCAGTCTCATGAGCTTCAGTATCTCCCTCTAACTCATGACCCCCTATCACTTTCTCGAACGGATCTTCAAGTACAAGCAAATGTTATTCTACTATGTGATAAACCTCAGTAATAGACGACAACTCTTCATAAATAGAAGGCAATTTTAAAGCGCAGCAGACATCAAATACTTCAACCTTGACATGTGCCATCATCTTTACTTGACCAGCTGCTACATCAATCAAGACCCTATCTGCGGCCAAGAAAGGTCGTCCAAAGATGAATGGGACTTTATCGGGTTCAAATTCTAAAAAAATAAAATCTATAGGGAAATCAATGAACCTACTTGCACTAGAAAATCTTCTACCATTCCCTCTGTCCTAACAATGGATCTATCCACGAGTTGGAGAATAACATTTCTTATTTTTGGACTCCCCAACCCATGTCTTTGATACAAAAATAAGAGCATCAAATTTATACTTTCCTCCAAATCAAATAACCCTCGGCCATGAGCCCTTTGCCCAATAGTAATTTGCACAATAAAACTACCCGAATCCTCTAACATTTTGGGCAGTCTATTTTAGATCCTTGAGATGCACTCCTCACTAAGTGATACAGTTTAATACTATATGAGCCTCCTCTTGCTCTCCATAATGTCCTTCACGTATTTAGCATACTTCGAAATAACCTAGAAAATGTCAATCGAAGATAGATCAATGTGGACGTGTTTAAGTAGAGAGAAACTTACTCAAGCATTCATCTTTCGTGTAAATTTACACGGACGTCCGTTAAGACATCATATATGGAGCCGGTTGGTAACCACGATCAAAATGGCCCATTTTCAAGTTTGAAGGAGCCCCAGAGCAGGAAAAATCCTCATATGACCGATTTTCGAAAGAAATAGTCCACCATCTTTTTTGGTGATCCAGAATTTCGAGATGATTTTTTCCAACAATTTACACGAAAATCCATTAAGACCATATATATGGAGCCGGTTGGTCATCACGACTAAAATTGTAACATCTCTCAAATTTAGATAGCTAGGAAGAAGCTTAGAAGTTGAAATAGTCATTTTGTTAAAAAATAATTAAAATCTGGAAATTTTCTTATGTTGGAGAAAGTGAATTTTGGTCAACATCAAATGGTCATAACTCCTAGATCAGGATGAGTTAAAGTTATTTCTTGATATGGTGGGAAATCTCTTGGAGAGATCTTTCCGACAGCGCTGAGTTTGCACGATTTCGATTTCATATGTGTGAGATATGTCTTTCAGAAGTTTGGTTGTTTTATTAACGATAGTCCAATCTAGATTTGGGAAGGGCGAAGTTGTCTTTTACTTACCCAATTATTTAATTGTTTTTTGGTAATAAGTAGGGGTCAAAGCTAATTCCATTAAGTTTACGTATTTAGAAAGAAAGTGAGGGTTTTGAGAGAAGAGAAAATAAGAGGAGAAAGGATAAGAAGAATCAAGAACACCAAGATCGTTGAGTGGATTTCGTCGGGGCTAATCCCTATCGAGGTATGTGAGATCATTTGGTGTTGGTTTCTTTCACCCTCCCTCCAACATTATTCAATATAGCAATTTAGAGTGTTTTGAATGAAAATCTTGAAGTTCTTGATGAAAAGTTGTGAAGTTCTTGCTGATTGAATTGTAGTTGATCTGTAGTAGTTTTTATTCTGGACTTTTTGCGAGGATAAGCTATTAGGTTATGAGTTATTTAGGGATCTTAAGTGTTTAGGGTGAGACCATGGGAATTTGGGAGGTTTAGAGATGAAAAAAAAGAACAAAAGACGGAGGTCCTGTAAGACACACCTTGGGGCACCGCCTCCTCTAGACCGCCTCAAGGTAGGCTCTGTTTGACTGGCCATGGTGCGGCGCGCCTCCAAGAGAGCCCCAGAGTAGGGTCTGCAAGACAAGACCTGGCGCCAGCGCCACGACCCCCTGGAGACCCCATTTTTCCCTATTTTTCCGTACTAGTTTCTAAGTGATGTACCATATTTCCTAGTTGATTCCATTACTATAAGATACATCTAAACATTATGAAATCATGCATAAACATGAGATCATTAACCTTGAATCCATAATCCAATACAATAAAAGTTAGGATCAAATTCTAAGAAGCCATAAGTTAAGTCTAAAGGTTAAGAAGTAAGACAAAGTAAAGTTTCATAAAGTTCCAAGAGTCTTATTTAAACGTTTTAACTTAATTTTAAGGCTCAAGTATCTAGTTAAAGATAGAGTAAAAGTTGAAGTATTTCCTTCAATTAAGGGAGCTAAGTATTTAACTAAAGAGTTGAAGTTCATCCTTTAAAGAAATCTAAGTGATCTAAGTATTTCCCTAATAGTCATTTCAAAACCCAAGTTTCAAGCTTAGTAAAGAGTAAAGAGTAAATACTAACAATTTAAGTTGAAGTTATTTTCTTCTAAATTTTAGGGAGACTATGTATCTCCAAAGAGATTTTGAAATGTTCTCACATTTAAAAAAGGAAGCTAAGTTTTCCAATGAGCCTTCGTGCTAGTTTTCAGAAAAGAGTTATATCTTTATAAAAAGAAGAATGTAGGGAAACTATGATTCCCAAAAGTGTTTTTAAAGCTATGTTTTTGGCACTAATCTCAAACCATGGAATTAGTATGTTTTAAAAATGTAAGATCTACTATATTTTTGTGATTAGTATTCAGCGCCGATGTGGGGATGCGAGTTTTAGATTAACTCAAGTATCCATGAAAACAATGTAATCATCATGGGTAGAAAAGGGTCATACTTTTTAGATGAACCTATAGCAGTTTACTAGTGGATCCATTAGGCAGTTCAGGTCTTATAGTTTGGCAGGTTAAGGATTGTCCTTGATAGCGTGAGCCAAAACTCTGTATCATCACTATAACTATTAAATGATGGTTATCGGTTAGAGAACTGCCACAGTAGTAGTTGCATGGTTCCTCAAGAGGTTCTATTTAGTATGAGACTTCATTCATGCATTGCATGAATAGACTTTGAGAGGAAGCATAATATATTTTCTTTAATATTATGGTTATGAGGTTATGTCACATTATTTTGTATGTAAACGTACATTTTAAAGTTAATGGTATGTTTGCATATACAGAGTTGAAAACCATGTTTTAAACAATTTTTCATTATATTGTACAAGTCTTCAAACTGCTATATATTTAATGAGTACTCATACTGATTTAGTTAAATAAGAAGAGCCGAGGTAAGTGTTATTTCTTACTCCTTTACAAGACTATGTTGTTTTAGCTTCCAAACTCGTATATTTGTACATTCAATGTACTAATGCCAGTTGACATGCATTGTATGATGATGCAGACACATGTAACTAGGATCGACATTCCATCACACCTTTAATGTAAGCACCTCAGAGCCTCCCTTTATTCTGGTGGACAACTTTACCTTTTAGTTATTTTCTAACAGTTTTTAGCTGTTAGGATTATTGGGGGTCTTGTCCAAACATCCATTTGTAATTTAAAGGATTCACAGACAAATAGAGTTGCCATTTTGGGTTAAGTATTATTTTAAAATTATTTCATGAGTTAAGTCCTAGGGTGTAGGCTCGGGGAAAAACAAAAATGACTTATTTTCAAGGTCAAACGAGCCCCAGAGCAGACAAACCCCCATTTAACCGATATTTTTGTCCTATAGTCCACAATATTTTTTGGGGATCCATAATATCTAGACGATTTTTGCCAATAAAATTACATGGAAGTCCACTACCACCTTATCTGTTGAGTCGAGTGGTCACCAAGACCAAAACTGTCCATTTTCAAGGTAAAACGAGCCCAGAGTAGGCAAACCCCCCATTTTGCTGATATGGAATTCTGAAATGCTTTTTGCAATGAATATACACGGACGTCCGTTAAGACCTTATCTATGGAGTCGGTTGGTCAACACTGCAAAAACAGTTCATTTTCAAGGTCAAACGAGCCTAGAACAGGCAAACCCCCCAATTTATCGATTTTCGTCAACTATAGTCAACCATTTATTTGTCTGATCAAGAATTTC
The DNA here is from genome assembly GCF_001406875.1 of Solanum pennellii. NCBI lineage: Eukaryota > Viridiplantae > Streptophyta > Magnoliopsida > Solanales > Solanaceae > Solanum > Solanum pennellii. The sequence goes on along the minus strand of NC_028637.1, from coordinate 11,877,089 downwards.
GAGATGATTTTGCAAAAGATTACACAGACCTACATTAAGACTTTATCTATGGAGCCGGTTTGTTACCACGCCTAAGAGAACCAATTTTCAAGGTTAAACGAATCCAGAGCAGGCAAATATATCATCTTATCGGCATATGTGTGCTATAGTCCACAATCTTTTTTAGTTATCCGGTATTTTGAAATGATATTTGCCAAAAAATTACACTAACATCAATTAATACCTTATCTATTGAGCGGGTTGGTCACCACCGCAAAAATGACCCATTTTTAAGGTCAAACGAGCCCCCATAGTAGACAAACCCCCTATTTTTGCCGATTTTCATTTGCCATAGTCCACCATCTTTTTTGGTGATCTGAATATCCAAGATGATTTTTGCAAAAAATTTACAAGGATGTCCATTAAGACCTTATATATGGAGCCGATTGGTCACTACAACCAAAATGACTCATTCAAGGAATGAGCAAAAAGCAAGCAAAATCCCCCTTTTTACCGATTCTCGTATTCTATAGTCCACCATCTTTATTGGTGATTGTAATTCTGAGATGATTTTTGCCAAAAATTTACATGAACGTATGTTAAGACCTAATATATGAATATGGTTGGTAAACATGGCTAAAAAGGCCCATTTTAAAGGTCATACGTGCCCCAGAGCAGGCAAACCCCCGATTATATCGATTTTCATGTGTTATCGACCACCATCATATTTGATGATCAAGAATTCCGAGATAAGTTTTTCCAAAAATTTACATGGAAGTCCATTAATACCTTACCTAAGAAGTCGATTGGCCACCACGGCCAGAACAATCCATTTTCAAGGTTAAACGAGTCCAAAGCAGGAAAATCTTCCATTTTATCAATTTTCGTGTGCTGTCCACCATCTTTTTTGGTGATCCAAAATTCCGTAATGATTTTTTACAAATACTTATACGATCGTCAGTTAAGACCTTATCCATGGATCTGGTTGGTCACCATCTCCAAAACGGTCCATTTAAATGATCAAACGAACCATTAAACAATCAAACCCCCTATTTTACCGATTTTCGTATTCTATAGTCCACCATCTTTTTTGGTAATCAAGAATTCCGAGATGATTTTTGCCAAAATCAAACGGACGTACATTAAGACATTATATATGAAGTTGGTTCGTCACCACAGGCAAAGCAGACCATTTCAAAGTTTGAAAAAGCCTAGAGAAGGCAAACCTTTCATTTTACCAATTTTCGTATGTTATAGTCAATCATCTTTTTTGGTGATCTAGAATTTAGAGATGATTTTTGCCAAAAATCTACACGGGATTTATGTTAAGACCTTATCAATCGAGTATGTAGGTCACCATGTCATAAATGGACCAATTTTCAAGATCAAACGAGTCTAAGAGAAGGCAAACCCCCCATTTTACAAATTTTGGTGTGCTATAGTCCACCATCATTTTCGGTGATTAAGAATATCAAGATGATTTTTGCCAAAATTTTACACGGACATCCTTTAAGACCTTTTCTATATACCCGGTTGGTCACCACGTACAAAACAACTCATTTTAGAGGTCAAATGAGCCCAAAAGCAAAAACACCCCCCAAATTTGCCGATTTTCGTGTACTATAGTCCACCATCTTTTTGGTGATTCGTGATTTCGAGAATTTTTTATCCAATAATTTACGTGAAAGTCCTTGAATACTATATCTATGGATCCGGTTGGTATGCGCAGCCAAACAACAAATTTTCAAGGTCAAACGAGCCCCAAAGTAGACAAAGCCCTCATTTTGCTAATTTTCGTGTGCTACAATCCACAATCTTTATTAGTGATCTTTAATTCCGTGAAGTTTTTTGATAAAAATTTACATTTAAGACTATTAAGACCTTATCTATGGAGCCGATTGATCACCACAGCCAAAAAGGAACATTTTCAAGGTAAAAATAGCCCTACAGCAGGCAAACCCCTTATTTTACCGATTTTCATGTGCTATAGTCAATCATTTTTTTGTGATCCAGAATTTCAAGATAATTTTTGCCACAAAATTATACGGACGTCCTTTAAGACCTTATCTATGGAGTGGGTTGGTCAACACAGACTATACAACCTATTTTAAAGGTCAAAAGAGCCCAGGGCACGCAAGCCCCCTCTTTTGCCGATTTTCGTATGCTATATTCCACCATCTTTTTTGGTTATCCAAAATTCTAAGATTATTTTCACCAAAAATTAACACGAATGTTTGTTAAGACATTTTATATTGAGTATGTAGGTCACCACGACAAAAACGACTCATTTTCAAGGTCAAATGAGCCCAGAGCAGGAAAACCCCCAATTTTGTCGATTTTCATATGCATAGTCCACAATGTTTTTTGTTGATACGGAATTCCAAGATGATTTTTGCAAAAAATTTACACAGAAGTCTATTAAGACCTTATATATGTATCCGGTTTTTCACCATGGCCATAACAACCCATTTTCAAGGTCAAATGAGCCCAGAGCATGTAAATCCCCCACCCCATTTTTCTGATTTTCGTGTGCACTACCATCTTTTTAGGTGATCTGCAATCCCAGAATATTTTTGCTAAAAATTTACATGGAAGTACATTAAGACCATATGTATGATTTGGTTAGTCACTATGGCCAAAATGACTGATTTTAAAGGTTAAACAAGCACCAGAGTAGGCAAACACCCCATTTTACCCATTTTCCTATGTATAGTCAACCATCTTTTTTGTTGATCCAGATTCTGAGATGATTTTTGTCAAAAATTTACACGAATGTCGCTTAAGTCCTTATCTATTGATCCGGTTGGTCATCCCTGCCAAAATCACCCACTTTCAAGGTGAAACAACCCCTGAGTAGGTAAAACCCCTATTTTGCCGATTTTCGATTGCAATAGTCCACCATCTTTTAAGGTGATCTGGAATTCTGATATAATTTTTACCAAAAATTTACATAGGCCTCTAGTAAGACCTTACCTACGGAGAGGGTTGGTCACCACGACCAAAATGGCTCATTTTCAAGGTCAAACGAGCTCCAGAGCAGGCGAATCCCCCATTTAGCTGATATTTTTGTTCATCGTCCACCATCATTTTTGTTCATCCGGATATCAAAAATGCAAAAATATTACACAAAAGTCCGTTTAGAACATATCTATGAAACCGGTTTGTCACCACGGCTAAAACATCCTATTTTCAAGTCAAAACTAGTCCAATACAAACCCCCCATTTTGCCAATTTTCGTGTACTATAGTTCACCATCTTTTTTGGATATTCGGATTTCCGAGATGATTTTTTCAAAAAATTTACATGAAGGTCTGTTAAGAACTCATATACGTAGTCGGTTGGTCACCAAAACAAAAACGAGATATTTTCAAGGTCAAACGAGCTCCAAGCAGGCAAACCCGCCATTTTTCCATTTTCGTGTGCTAAAGTCCACCATCTTTTTTGGTGATCCGTTATTCTGGGATGCTTTTTTAAAAAAATTTATATGGAACTCTGTTAATACCTTATATATGTAGCCGGTTGGTCACAACAACAAAAACAACCAATTTTAAGGTCAAATGATCCTAGCGAATGCAAAACCACCATTTTGCTGATTTTCGTGTGCAATTCCACCATTCTTGTCTGGAGATCTAGAATTCCGAGATGATTTTTCCAAACATTTACACGAACGTCCATTAAAAACTTATTTGTGTCGAGGGTTGGTCACCACTTCCAAAACAACCCATCTTCAAGATCAAACGAGCCTAAGAGGAGGCAAGCCCTCCCCTACCCCTACCCCCTTTTTACCGAATTTCACGTGCTATTGTCCACCATCTTTTTTGGGTATCTAGAATTTCAAGATTTTTTTTACCAAAAACTTACACGGATATCCGTTAGACCTTATCTATGAATTCCATTGGTCACCACGACCAAAACGACTCATTTTAGAGGTCAAACGAACCTAGAGAAGGAAAACTCCCTATTTTGTCGATTTTTGTTTACAGTAGTCCACCATCTTTTTTGGGTTTCTAGAATATCAAGATTGTTTTTGGCAAAAAATTTACACGGATGTCCGTTAGACCTTATCTATGAAGTCCATTGGTCACCACAACAAAAACGACTCATTTAAAAGGTCAAACGAACCTAGAGAAGGAAAACCCCCCATTTTGTCAATTTTTTGTGTACAACTGTCCTCCATCATTTTTTGGTATCCAAAATTTCGAGATTGTTTTTGCCAAAAATTTACACAGATGTCCATTAGACCTTATCTATGAAGTCGATCGGTCACAACGACCAAAACGACTCATTTTAGAGGTTAAACGAACCTAGAGAAGGCAAACCCCTTATTTTTTTGGATCATTAGTCGGCAATCAGCATCATCATGACCTTGGTGCTTACAAAAGGTACAATACAAAGGAAGAGTACCAAAAACAATCTGTTGATAGTGTTCAACGAGCTTACCAGATTGTTCATCCAAACAGTGCATCCTTACTTGTTCTAAATGTTTGACCATAAGATCAAGAATGACCTTAACTCTAGCGGTTCTAGGTCTTTTCCTATCTTATGTGGCTTTATCTGGCTACTGGTTTACCAATTACCGATTCTATGGATAACAAAGGTCGTCGAGAAAAAAGATTTGGCGGGAAATTCGGTAGCGAAAAGATTTTGAAGTTTCTTCCTAAAGGCTAAATTTTTGTGTCCATGGAAAGTTACAGAACAGATGTTGCTCCCCATTAAATTGAAGATCACCAACCTTTTTTGAAAGAACAGAGCAAAAATCTTCATAAACATCACAACGAATTACAAGATGTTGATGCAAGCGAGCCAATTAATCAATGTCCTTTGATGACCAATTGTTTTGGAATTAATTTTCTCTGTTCGTGTAAGCATGATGAAGTCTTTCTTCAACGGCATCTCATCTAATTCCATAAAAGTAAAACAGACAGTTGGTTCCCTGTGTATTAATTAAAATAGGTTTCAAGATTGTTTTGGTCAGTGTTGTAGGATTATAAATCATAAGAGATGCATAGGTATTTTTGTAGGATTATAAATCATAAGAGATGCATAGGTATTTTTAAAGGTTTGACTCTCCCACAGTTTGAGACTAGGGAGAGGCAGTGGAAGCCATGACAGTCTTCTAAGTAGCCTTTCACCAAAATATTGAAATTAAGTGCGTATTTCACTAAATTAATATTATCAGCTTCTCGTAGCACAAATGTTTGGGGTCGTATATCCAAAAAAATGTTAATTGTAATACTAGTATTATTTGTACCAGAGTTAAATTTACAGTCAACCATTGTAATTTAATTTAATACAAATACTATTTTTATCTATACTACCAAATAACACCTTTAGTGTTGAAGAAAGTGCCAAGTGTTATCTATTGATTTATAATGTTACAATAAACACATGTCATTCATTTAGTGTTTGTATGTAAGCACTCAATATTATAATTTTCTAGTACAATAAGTATAACATCACAAATTTAAACTTCCATGTTTTCTTACAATTCTATGCGAAAATACTTTATATGTATTTGATTTAACCTAAACCAGACATTTTTACATCAAGTGTTTCAAATTAAAGAAATCAAAGCAAATTCAATCTACAAATAATGCATCTTTTCTAATACTGTTAGAGTTGTGACATGTCAGTTGAATAAGGTTAAGAACATTTGTTTGTTGTTCGTGTATCATATACCCTGACCTTACCAACGATATTCTTGTTTAGTTTCTACAGATTATAATGCCTCCGGATGAACAAAGACTAATTTACCTTCTCCTGGTTGACTAAGAAACCTTTCCATTCATTTAATAGATGACATTCTAAATAGGTTTTCTTTTCGAGATGTGGTAATAACTAGTACACTTTCTATGGATTGGCAATATTCTTGTTGTAGAATTCCAGAGGTTAAATTTTGATCAAACAATCTGGGAAACACCAGAGGATTTGACATCTCTTACCATTGGATTTATTTCCATTCTCGATTTTTCTTCAGGTTTCATATAGTAACAACATTAAAAATTACCCTTGACATTGCTATTGTAAAAGTATGTCGTAATGTTTATCGTTTGATACATTTGCTCGACACAAATTTCATTCAACATTTCATCCTTATACTTCCATTTACTTATCCACCATACAAGATCCCTTACTTCTTTATTTATTGTTCATCATTGAGGCATTTGTATCTCATAGGATGTGAAATGCATCTTCCATGCTTTCAGGGATTCAATTAGTTGATTAACCTAAAAAAATTAAAATTTGTAACATTATCTTCAGATATGTTTGAATGATTGATCTCTAATTCCCTGTTGCTTCAGGATTTGATGCTAAGAGACATACACAATCAGTACCTCATGAATACTAATGCTCCTAAGCTAAGCTCATTTGTCTTTCGCGGTGATATACAATTGATACATCTAGAAAATGTTCCTCCTCTTTTCAATGTTCTGTATGAGCCTAAAGAATTAGTTCTAGAGGAAATAGATAATTTTGACAATATGTTTTCGTCTATTCTTGCTCTCGAGTATTTCAGTTGGGATAATTTTTAAATTATGTTGCTTCATTTTAATTGTATTTCCATGCATGTACTTTTCTTTTTGGCATCCTGATTTTTATTATTTTATTCCTAGGTCGATATTGGATTAAGTGAATTTATACCAACATGGCTTCCATCTGCTCATAACTGTCTCAAACGCCTATTCATATCTTGGATTACTCTTGGGGAGTTTTTTGAGCTTTCCTTTGCTCTTTGCATGCTAGGGAGCTCTCCCAATTTGGAAGAAATTGAAATTCAGGTTGTCACTTATGTTTATTTTTCTCGCTATCTTTTCCATTAATGAATTTGATGGTTTTTTCTCGATTTCTCTTAGGGGTGTATCCTTTATGATGGGGATTATTTTGAACCTGTGCCCCAAAAGATTGTTGGAATTCATGCAAGATTCTTGGACATCATATTTAATCATTTGAGGACAGTTAAGTTTTATGATGTACTATTAGAAGACGGTGAAATGCAGTTTATCAACTGGAATCATCTAAAGCAAAAGTTGTGTATCATGATGATTAATATCGTTATCACAATCCTTCTTAATTTTTGGCTAAAATGATTTGGAAGTGCAAACAGAAAGGAGATGCTTGGTTTATGGAGTAGTAATGCTGTATTTTGCCTTTGCATTAAGGTACTATAAAGATTTTTTCTACTTGGAAACATAGAATGGTGAACCTGGATAAATGTTTTGAATACTCTGTTTGATAACAAAGATGGTTTTTTACATTTCATTCTTGTTCTTTAATGAAGTATGACTTGAGACTTTGGTAGTTTATTTCGAAGTTATGATGTGTGTTGATTCTCTTAGGAAAGTTGAAACATTTAGTGGAAACTTACTTTTTAAATAGTAGTAATTTCTTTACTTTTAAGGTATTAGTCCAAGATAGATCGAGAAGTATTTATGTCGAAAATGATCCCTCCTTATCTGTGAAGAAGAAACTCGAAGAAGCATCATTCAATTTGGGTTTCTTGAGTTGATGTTTATTTTGATGTGATGTTGTGTGTTAAATTCTCTTAGGCGAGCTTGAAGTATTTAAGGGGAACTTACTTTTTGTATGGTTGGTAAATTTCCTGTTTCGTAAGGGATATGTTGGACATGATTCTTCCTCATCCTTGAAGAAAAAACAAGAAGAGGAATCACCGGTTTGTGTCAATCAAATATATCAAAAAATGAACATTAGGACATACCTTTAGACTAGTAATGTCGAGGGTAACTTTCAATGTAATTCTTATATGAAACCTGAGGAAGAGAATGGGAATAAATCCAATGGTAGGGGATGTCAATTACTCTACTGTTTCCCAGACCGTTTGATCAAATTCCTCATGTGGAATTCTATGACAAGTATATAGCCAATTCGTACAAAGTTAACATGTTCTTACAACATTTCAAAAAGACAACCTATTTAGAATATCATTGATTAAAATAAAGGCAAGGTTTTTAATGTGATCAGGAGAAGGTAAAATAAATCTTTGTTCATCTGTAGGTATGATAATATGTAGAAATTAAACAATAATAGAATTGGTACGATCAGAGTATACGCTACACTAACAACAAACAAGCATGTCACAACTCTAACAATAAACAAAAGGTGAATAGTTTGTAGATGACATTTGCATTGATTTCTTTAATTTGCAACTCTTGATTTAAATCCGTCTGCTTAGGTTAAATCAGACAAATATAGATTATTTTTCGTATAGAGTTTGAAGAGAACATAGAAGTTTAAATTAGTAATGTTATACTTATTGTACTAGAAATTTACAGTATTAAGTGCTTAGATCAAAATATTATATGAATGACATGTGTTTATTGCAACATTATAAATCAATAGATAACACATGATACTTCCTTCAACACTAAAGGGTTCATTTGGTAGTATATATAAAAAGAGTATTTGAATTTAATTTTAGTACAAATGTTTTACTGTAAATTTAACTCTTGTACAACTAATACTACTATTTCAATAAACCCTTTTAAGGATATATGACCCCAAACATTTGTGCTACAAGAAGAATGTTTATGTATCCATATTGATGGGGAATATTTCGAACATGTGCCCCATTGTTGATCGACGGAAAGCATGGGACAAAGATGCACAAACAAAAAAGGGCTAAAAAAAGTAGGAATTTCGGTGGGTGGGGGCAATTATTATGGAGGTTCCTTATTTTCTTGTCCGTATCAATTTACGTGACAGGATTTAATTTGACATAAGAAAATTAAAAATTAAAAGGAAATTGAAATATGACATGTAATAGAAATCATAGATATTAATGTGATTATAAATTTTTTTATTAAAATATAGAGGTAAAATATGTCTCTTTTATTTTATATTAGTTATTTATTTTTCTCATTATAATAAATCATAAATAAAATTGATAAATTTCATTAATTTGCACTTTAAGAATTTTTTTGAAGGTTTATAAACTTGATTAAATTTAGAAAAATAAAAAAGGAATAATTTTAAGGATAAATTAGATCAAAATAGTTGGAAGAATTATCTATAATAAAGTGAACAATTAATATAGGACTACGAAAAGACTTTCTTTTCGAAATAACCTACGACAAAGTAAATATCACATAAATTAAGGGGTAAAAAGAGTAAAAAATAATGTCATTATTTATTAGAGAAATTGGCAAGTATATTTAGTTACAGAAAATTTACTTTGATTTGTCCAATTCAGTCCACTTAATTATTTTTAGCATGTGATATTGAATAACTCAAAATAGTTAAATTTGATTGTATAGGTCAGTTACATATTAAATTTTCTGATTTTATGACCGTTTTTTTTTATCATAAGAAATCGTCATTTTTATGCATAAGATATCTAGAAAATAAAAAGAAATATCATTTGTTCAGTATTATAGACACAAATCTACATTTTACCCACTTTTATGTAAGGGTGAATCTAGACGGGGCGAAGGTATATTCATTTGAATTTTCTTCACAAAACATTTATATGATATATATAAGAGTTTTTTCAGTGTTTATATATAAATTTTAAATTCCTCAACATAAATGGCTCTGTACATTGTAAGGAGTTTCATTTTCACTTGTTTAATTACCCTTTTTTTAACAGACCATGAAAATGTTTGATGGTTTGTAGTAGTATGAATTTTTTATAGGGAAAATGCATAAGTACCTCCTCAACGTATGTCCGAAATCTCACAGACACACTTATATTATACTAAGGTCCTATTAACCCTGAACTTATTTTATAAATAATTTTCTAACCCCTTTTTAGCCTACGTGACACTTTATTTTGGGGTCCAGCGCGTGTTAGTTTTTCATTCAAAGTAGTGTCAAATAGGCCGAATAGGGGTAGAAAATTATTTATAAAATAAGTTCAGGGGGTAATAGGAACTTAGTATAGTATAAATGTGTCTTTGAGATTTTAGGCATATGTAGTACTTATGCTTTTTCCCTTTTTTATATATATATATATATTCATCAAATATTTTTATCAATAATGCGATTGTGTAGTAAAATATATTAAAAGAAATAATTAAATAATTAAAATTAACGAAAAATTGAGTTTAGTGGGGTCTTGACTCATTATCTGCCCCGTTTTGGCTCAATTTATATTGATCCAATCAAATTCAGTTTGGATTGGATCTTGACCCATTTGTTGTCTTGACCCATTATGATTGACATAAAATTGATCCAATTCGCTCAATTACCGTGCCTAACAATGCCTAAGATTAAAATAGAAGAAAAATCAATGAAACAAATGCACTTATATAGAAAAAACTAATTAAAAAATACCAAATAGTTATCCTCCTTTGGATGAGTCGCGATTTAAGAGAGCAAATGAAGATTAGCCTAGAAATTTCTAATGTTACAAACCAAATTGTAAATAGCCATGTGTATTTACCATTTTCTGTGAAATAAAGAGATTGACTATAAATCGTAATTATTTTTAGCATTCGCTACTAATATTACTAATATTATAATTACATTTCATAAATTAGTTGTACCATATAAGTTTCATTTTATTTTAATAATGAAATAGATTTCATCATTTCATAAGATTACATGTTGCACAACAAAAACAATAACATTTTCCGTGAAATCTTATAATTGGTCCTTTTATGTTAATTAGGGATACTACCTCCACTCGATTCAATCATAAAAGTTATAGCAGCGTAAGATAGGGCAAAGGGAGATATGTTATGTTTTCTGCCTCAACTACACTCGTTCAAAATCCTTGTATGTATATATATTAATTTATTTATTAGCATAAATGTTTATGCGTTTACATGCCGTATCAGAGCCTGAAACTTGAACTAATGATTTTCACTCATGAAGTAACTTTATCTTGTTATGAGAGGCTGATCACCACAAAAAAAACAGTCTTTAGTTAGAGAAAAAATCCATCACTATATGATAAAAATTCTTCATTAATCATGATTAGCGACGAATTAGCAACGGAGAGTTGATTGTTGGTAATATTCTTGTTAGTAAGCTCTTAGTGACGAAAAATGAGTTCCGTCACAAGTTTACGGACATCCTAATGACAAATCATTTCCTTCCCCATATGTTATAGATGGACTTATTCGTCATTATATTTATATATTTTTGTTGTTAATTTCATAATTCTATGACGAAAAATAGTGTTTCGTCAAAAGTTTAGCAACGTCATAGTGACAAAATATTTTCGTCGCCACATGTTAGCGACAAACTGATTCGTCATTATATTTTATATAGTTTTGTTTCTAAAAGTTGTTCTTCTTATTTTATTTGGTTACTTTAAATATGCATTGCTGAAATAAATTAAATTTGAATTACTAAATATACCAAAATTAACAAACATTCATATAATATAATAATCATAGATGGTTCATAATATATAAATAGAAAACTCCAAAAAAATATATTTCTAGTTAAAAATTCCCAAAAAAAAATATCAAGTACTCTTACATGAACCTATTTTCATCAAAATATTACTATGTGCAATTACTAGTTTCCAAAAAGTATGATATTATCAAAAACTGAAGTTGTGGAGGCATCAACTTGAAATCGAGGTATCAACCACGTTCTCATTGATAGAAGGATCCATGGGTACCACAGTCGATGGTTTTCCAAGTGGAGTAATCGACGCTTGCACCTGCTTAACAATAATAGGAACAAGATGACTAGTTAGTGCATGCATCACTTTCTTTACAAACTCGTCCATATTTGTTGTCGATGCTGCTTCAGAAAATGGAGGTGGTAATGATGATGAGCCACAAATATTTTGCCCATAGCAATATTTTGCTTCAGATCCAAGACCGTATGTTCTTGTTTTCTTTTCTCCCCCGGCAGCTTGGTAATATATTTCATATTGATCATATCAGTTTCAGACAATGTTTTTTCCTTTAATATTTTTTCATATTTTTCCTATAATAAGTAGAGAAAATGAGAAAGTATTAAAGATATGGAACAAACCGAATTTTGAAGGAAAATGCAGAAAATACACAAGCTTTTAATCATGAAAGAATTGTGTTGTTACAGCAAGATGGACTATAATTACACTCGCAGAGTATTGGTAACATATAATTATACTCAAACCATTAAAAGTAGTTTTCCAGAGTATTAACATTATGAAAGAATAGGGTTTGGACACTTGGCTACACCAACATGGTCAATAATTATATTCTAATTGGGAAGTGTACCACACAGAAAATGACAACTAACTATCAAGGAAATCCCCCTCCCCAACACCCCACCCCAACACTCGCTAAGTTCATAAGTGATCGACCTATACGGATATTCATCATACTCTATGTAAAGAGAGATTCATAGCCTTCTGTACCTTCAATAGATGATGAGAATTGTCTTTGGAAGCTAGCTCGAGTAAGGTACCTTCAATATGATACATCAAGCTTATATTATGTATCATACTGCATAGTACTAGATCGAGGTTACATTACAATGAAACAACAACAACAAACTCTCATAAAAATAGGACTAGAGTTGCACAAAAAACAACTGCACTAGAGTCACAGTAAAACAACACTAGAATCATACCATAACAACACTAAAATTGCACCTGAAAATCCTAAAAACTACAATTGAGTTACACCAGAACAGTACCAGTATTTTCTCTCTAAAACGACACTAGAATCGCATCAAAACAATACTTAAATTTCATTGAAAAGTCTACAATTTTGAGACAGGACAAAATTGCACAATAGATACAACAATAACAGCAAGCTTATGATTCCTTATTTTTTACTATTGAGGAAATTGATGATTTTTATGCAAATTAGACTTGCATGATTTCCGGGTTGGTGGAATAGTCACAGGAAGATTATATAGCCTCTAATTCATGATTTTTTTCCCCTCCAGGTGCACATTACAATCACATCTATTCTTTTCTTTTATAGTTAATAACCTCATATTTTTAAGCTTTTCTAGATAGCGGGCATGACAATTGTACTGAGAGTAGACTGCCTTGCCCTAATTTCATGTTTAACGGTTGGCTGTTTTTCTAATTGTTTGTATGTATATTCATTGTTTTTCCATAGGTTTATTCTAGTGATGTTCTGCTTCAATTTCTAGCTTTGGTTATCCACTATAAGATGTGATTTAGTTTGTCATAACATTCAGGTATGTTGGTGAAGGCGGAATCACAGGTGAACCAAATGATGGGTCTCAAGAAGGGGAAAAACTCCTTTAGTTCCTGATGTCCAAGGGTTTATACATTCCAATCCCAAGGAAAATTCTTATAAACAAAGATATTTTGAAGACTGGAGGTTGCACCACAGGAAGCTTTTAAAAACCTTACTCAAAGTTCTGGGGGAAATATCCGAGTATGATTACATACCTATTGAGGAGAGATTAAGGAAAGTAATCAAAGGACCTGAACAGAGTGCCTTGAAACCAAAAATTGCTAGTAAAATGATTGTATCATAATTAAAGGAAGAACTAGAAGCTCAAGGTATACAATCATATGGAACCAAAAATGTACTGTACCAACGAGTGCAGAAAGCAAGGAGAATAAATCGCGCTAGGGGCAGGCCCGTTTGGGTTCCTCCAATTGAGGAGGAAAAAGAAGGGGTAAATGTTATTCCAAGTGTATCAAATGTAACTACTTGTGTTGATATATCATCCAAATCCATGTTATTACTCACAAGCTATATTGTTTTATTTTTTCAGGTTGATGAATAGCTAGATGAGTTGATCTCACGTATAAAGTTGCATGAAAGAAATACAGAATTCTTGAAACACCACTTTCTTGGGGAGGGATTGAATGAAAATTATGCCAAGCCATTGAAAAAAATGACTTAGAACCTACTAATGTGGTAGATGATAATGATACTGTCGATGATATCGCAAAGAGGCTAAAAATGATGAGGCACAAGATGACTGGGCACAAGATGAGAAGGAAGAAGTGGAGCAAACTGATAAGTGAATTCTTCCTCTTTTTTCCTAATAAGTTAAAATAATGAATTCTCTCTTAAACCCAATAACCTAACACATAGAACATGTTCGAAAAAAGGAAGGAAAAAGAAGTTGTATAAGAAAATAGTAAAAGTTCCGTGTTGCCAAAAGCAATGTAAAACAAAATAAGCATCGCATCTGTAAGGAAGTAATTAACATACTCTTTATTTGAACACACTATCATTAAGTGTTCTAAGAAAAACTTAAGGCTTTCTAACTAGTAGTTGTTTTTAAAAAAAGGTAGCAGCTAAAAGGGAAAGTTAGAAGAGAACATACAAAAAAATAAATACAAGAATCTCATAATGTGTACATCAATAGCTTAACATCACGTATCAAAGCAAGTTTCCAGAAGACTAATGGTCTTCCTTGATAACCCCATCTAGTTCCCCCAGTTTTTTTTCACCAAATACAAGTCAACACCCTCCTCTTCTCCGCACTAGAAGCTCACTGAACAGATGAAAAAAGAGAAATTACCAAAGGCAGAAGCTCACCTTTCAGTTGAGCATGAAGGAGACAACAGACATTCACCTTTCACCTAAGACAGGAGCAATTTCACCTGAGATGGGAGCAATCAAAAGGATAAGGAGACGGGAGAAATCAAAATGAGAAGGGGATGGGAGAAATAAAAAGGAGAAGGGACATGAGCAATACCTGATAGACAGAAGAATCTCTCAACTGTTGCTCTTGGGAGAAACCCCAATTTTTTAGGGATTCTAATTTTTGTTTCTTTTTTGTGTTTTCTATGGATTGATGAGTGTGACTCGGTAAAAAAACTAGAAACAAACTTAGCGACGAATTATGACATTTGTCGCTACAAATAAATATAATTATCTACAACAAATTTTAGCGATGGAAATTTCTAGCACGACATAATTTAAATTTCATAAAAATATATTTAGTATTCTAGAAACACTTTTTCATCACTAATTCCGTCGCAATATATTATTAAATTTTAACACCTACTTTGTTGCAAAATCCATATCGGAATTTAAGGTGCCAAAGTTTCCCGCTATTATTTAGCGACAAAAAATGTATTCCGTCGCCAATCCATTGCTATGTTATAACTCAAAAAATTGTTTGTAATTTTTTTCAACAAAATGGCTAATTTGTTGCTAATCTGTTGTTATATAGCGACGAAATTGATTTCGTCGCTAATATCCGTTGCTAAACACTGTTTCTTTTTGTATTAACATTCATATGTGTGGGTGCATATACATGTATATCTATCTCTATAAAAAAATATATAATTAACATTTCACTCTCAATTAGTGTAGAGCTATCCTTGTGGTAGAGAAATCACCCACAATAGTAGGGTTTGAATCTAGCTAAAATCCTTATTTCTTTTATGTTTATTGGTGCACCTTAAGTCTTCAATTCTTAAGCTCATATTTGCTTGTTATAGACACAAAGTTTTATGTTCTATTATGACATAAGATTTTAGACAACCACTACTAATATTGAAGAAAGAATATGTGTTAAGAGTGGGCATTTAATAAAATACAACAATTTTTTTTTTTATAGATCTAATACATAATGTTAGGAATATAACTAAAAGAAATAGAATGATTCTTATTTAGTCCTAGAACCCACGAATTCCAAAAAGAAAAAGTATGGAAAAGCATAGTCAAGTTTTTAAGAATTAAATCATTTTTTTAGAAGGCATAAATACTCTTTTGAACTATGATCGAAATTTTAAGGACACACATTTTCTTTACATGTCACGACCCAAAACGGGTCGCGAGTGGCACCCACACTTATCCTACTATGTAAGCGAACCAACCAATCTAGACCCCAACATTTCAACCATAATAAAACAGAATATAATGCGGAAGACTTAAAACTCATTAACGGAATCAATTAATAACTTCTAAAATTTAATACTTATCATCCCCAAAATCTGGAAGTCATCACCACAAGAACATCTATCCTCAATTTACTAAATCTAAGAATATCTAAAAAGCTAAAATAAATAAACAGCTAGTCCATGCCGGAACTTCAATGCATCAAGACATGAAGAAGAAGATCCAGTCCAAGCTAGAGGTAATAGCTCACCCTGAGATCTGGCGTGATGAAGACTGGCTAGAGTTGCGGTTGAGTTGAAGACGATGGCACGTTTGCTGCACTCCACAATTAACAAAGAAAACAAATACAAGTAGGTGTCAGTACAAGGCACAAGTACTAAGTAGATATCATCGGCCAACTCAAAATAGAAAGAAATATGTTTCAGATAATAACATAAAATCAACTAATATTCTTAACAGGTGACAACAACATTTACCATAACCCTTTGCCACAACACCAAGCACATCTACGAGGACTCAAGCCTCCACACCATACTCATTTGGGAAACAAGTTCTTTAGATTGAGTATATTAACATATTTCAAGATTCATTCTCTTTACTATCCTGGTGTCGGAACGTGACACTCCGATCCACTACTATCCTTGTGTCAGAATGTGACACTCCGATCCATCTACTATCCTGGTGTCGGAACGTGACACTCCGATCCATCTACAATCCTGGTGTCGGAACGTGACACTCCGATCCATCTACTATCCTGGTGTCGGAACGTGACACTCCGATCCCCTAATACTACGTGTCGGTTCGTGACACCCGATCCATTAACCTCATTCTTGTAGTTTATCAAGCCTTCTTTTATGCCAAGACATCATCATTAACAAAGAGGTTTTAAGGTTTAAGATTCAACAGCCTCATCATGCTAATTCATCACAATTATATAATCACATCATGCATGCACACAATTAAGCATATAGGAGACTTACAATACTACCCAATACAAATCATTCGCTATTAAGAGTTTACTATGAAATAGCATAAACCATAAACTACCTCCACCGAAGAATCGTGATCAAGCAATCTACTTCCCAAGCCTTTTTGTTTTCCTCTTCGTTCTCCCTTCTCTCGTTTGTTTCTCCCTCTCTCTCTGTTCTTTCTATTTTTCTTATTCAACCCTTTTTCTTTTACCCTAATTGTCATATAATTAAGTATAAAAGATGATAAAAATAACCCACTATTTATTTCAAGGTTATCTCCTTTAACCCCCAAGTAATTGAATTATTAACATTAACCCACTATTATAAGCATGAATAGTCCAAAACGCCCCTTTAAAAACATTAGCAGAATTTTGACCCAGTCAGGGTTACGCAGCCTGTGACGGTCCGTCATGACTGTGACGGTCCGTCCTGCAGGTCCGTCACAAAGTTCAGAGAGTTAATTCTGTGGAAAGATTTGTGACGGTCCGTCGTGCAAACGACGGTCCGTCCTGCCATTCCGTCGTGAAGTTCAGAGAGTCGATCTCAGTACCCAAATTTTCAGAATCGAAGTGTTTTGGAACGAGACCCCCTCGACGGTCTGACCTGCCCATGACGGTCCGTCGTGGAATCTGTCGACTTAGACAGTTATTACTAGAAATGAACTCTACTGCTCAAAAAACGACTAAACAGGTCGTTACAATAGATACCAATTTACCCATCGTTCGTCCTCGAGCGATCACAAGAAGAAAAACAAGGGCGAAAAGGAGTACCTGAATCTGTAAACAGGTGTGGGTATCTTTCTTGCATATCAGCTTCCTTCTCCCAAGTGGACTCTTCAATTGGTCGATTCTTCCATTGAACTTTGATGGATGCAATCTCCCTTGATCTCAACTTGCGGATTTCTCTATCTAGAATGGCAACAGGCTCCTCCTCATAAGACAAATTCTCATCAAGAAGAACTGAATCCCAACGAATAATGTAGTTTCCATCCCCATGGTATCTTTTCCGCATAGACACATGAAATACCGGTGCACTCCTGAGAGTCCTGGAGGCAAAGCTAATTCATAAGCCACGTCCCCTACTCTCTTAAGTACTTCAAATGGTCCACTATACCTTGGGCTTAGCTTACCTCTCTTACCAAACTGCATCACACCCTTCATGGGTGAAACCTTCAGCAAAACTTGTTCACCCTCCATGAACTCCAAGTCTCTAACCTTTCGATCTGCATATTCCTTTTGCCTACTTTGAGCCGCTAAAAGCTTTTCTTGAATAGATTTCACCTTCTCTAATGAATCCCTCAAAAGATCAGTACCCCAAGGTCTAACCTCAAATGCATCAAACCAACCAATGGGAGACCTACATCTCCTCCCATACAATGCTTCGAATGGGGCCATATCAATACTTGAGTGATAGCTATTATTGTATGAGAACTCTGCTAAGGGTAAGAAGTTATCCCAATGACCACCAAATTCTATCACACATGCACGAAGCATATCCTCCAATACCTGAATCGTTCGCTCAGACTGACCATCGGTTTGAGGGTGGAAGGCAGTACTAAGATCCAACTTAGTACCTAATTCAGCATGCAATGTTCTCCAAAACTTAGAAGTAAATTGCGTACCTCTATCTGATATGATGGAAAGTGGAACTCCATGCAAACGAACAATCTCTGAGATATAGAGTTTGGCTAACTTCTCTGCATTGTAAGTCACCTTGACCGAAATGAAGTGAGCAGACTTAGTTAATCTGTCCACAATTACCCAAATAGAATCGAACTTACCCAATGTCTTTGGAAGACCAACCAGGAAGTCCATTGCAATTCTCTCCCACTTCCATTCAGGAATGGGCATTCTCTTAAGTGTTCCTCCTGGCCTCTGGTGTTCATACTTTACCTGCTGACAATTCGGACATCGGGCGACAAAATTGACAATATCCCGCTTCATCCTACTCCCACAAAAATGTTGCTTTAGGTCACGATACATCTTGGTTGCATCAGGATGTATAGAATATCCTGAACTATGAGCCTCTGTAAGAATAGTGTGAATCAAATCATCGACGCGGGGTACAAATACCCTTCCCTTAATTCTAAAAACACCTTCCTCATCGAGTTTTGCTTCTTTAGCCTCTCCTCGCAACACCTTTTCTCGGATCCGAATCAGTTTCTCATCAGTAAACTGCTTTCCCTTAATCTTGTCAGGAAAGGAAGATCTTGCCTCCACACAGGCCAAAAATCCTCCCTTATCATTTACTTGTAACCTCATAAAGTCATTAGCCAGAGTCTGAACCTCTCTACCCAATGGGCGTTTAGAAACTTGCAAGTGAGCTAGACTTCCCATGCTTCCTGTCTTTCTACTTAAAACATCTGCCACCACATTAGCTTTTCCCGGATGATACAGGATAGTGATATCGTAGTCCTTCAGTAGTTCCATCCACCTCCTCTGTCTCAAATTCAACTCTTTCTGAGTAAAGACATACAGTAAACTACGATGATCCGTATAGACTTCACACTTAACCCCATATAGATAGTGTCTCCATTGCTTTAATGCAAACACTACCGCAGCCAACTCCAAATCGTGGGTCGGATAATTATGTTCATGCACCTTTAATTGCCTCGAAGCATAAGCAATTACATTCTTCTCTTGCATTAGCACTGGACCCAAACCGGAATAGGATGCATCACAATAAACAATGAAATTCTTACCTTCCACTGGCAGGGTAAGGATTGGTGCAGTAGTCAACAAGGTCTTGAGCTTCTGAAAGCTTTCTTCGCACTCGTCCGACCATACAAATGGAACACTTTGCTTAGTCAAATTTGTCAAACGGGGAGCAACAGAGGAAAATACCTTGACAAATCGATGGTAGTAGCTAGCTAAACGAACAAAGCTCCTTATCTCTGTAACATTAGTGGTTCTTACCCAATTCTTCACCGCTTCGATCTTGGAAGGATCCACCATCACTCCATCCCTAGAAACTACGTGCCCCAAGAAGGACACTCAATCTAGCCAAAACTCACACTTGGAGAATTTGGCATAAAGCCTTTTCTCCCTCAATACTTCCAACACAATTCTCAAGTGCTCCTCATGTTCTTTCCTGATCTTTGAGTATACTAGTATATCGTCAATAAACACAATAACAAAGAGGTTCAGATATGGCTTAAAAATCCCGTTCATCAGGATCATGAACGCAGCAGGGGCATTTGTTAGTCCAAAGGACATTACCTAGAATTCATAATGCCCATACCTGGTCCGAAAAGCAGTCTTTGGCACATCCGTTGCCCGTATTTTCAATTGATGATAACCAGACCACAAATCGATTTTTGAGAAGGTACAAGCACCTTGTAACTGATCGAACAAATCATCAATGCGAGGAAGAGGATACTTGTTCTTAACAGTTACTTTATTTAGTTGCCTGTAGTCTATGCACATCCGAAAACTCCCATCTTTCTTCTTCACAAATAAAACCGGAGCACCCCAAGGGGAAGCGCTTCGTCTAATGAAGCCTTTTCCTAAAGACTCTTGAAGTTGGGCCTTTAACTCCCTTAACTCTGCTGGAGCCATTCTATAAGGGGGTATGGAAATGGGACGAGTACCCGGCTCCCGATCAATGCAAATGTCAATATCTCTATCCTGTGGCATACCAGGAAGGTCTGCAGGAAACACATCCAAAAACTCACGGACTATCGAAACCGACTCAATTGAAGGTACTTGGGTAGTATCATCCCTGAGGTGTGCTAAAGAAAGCTAAACACCCTTTACTAACCATTCTCTTAGCACGAAGAAAGGAGATGATACGAACTGGAGTGGAAGTGTAGTCACCCTCCCACACTAACGAATCTGTCCCAGGCTTGGCCAACGTTACAGTTTTTGCATAACAATCTAAGATTGCAAAATTTGAAGAAAGCCAAGTCATACCCAGAATTACATCGAAGTCAACCATTTCTAGGATAACCAAGTCTACATGAGTATTGTTCCCCACAAAAGTCACCAGACAAGACCTATACACCTTTTCAACTATCACAGACTCACCCACCGGAGTAGAAACACGAATAGGCATGTCAAGCAATTCACAATGTAAATTAAGACAGGTAGCAAATGAGGAAGATACATATGAAATTGTGGAGCCAGGATCAAATAATACAGAAGCCATGCAATCACAAACCAAAAGATTACCTGTGATAACAGCATCAGATGTCTCCGCTTCCGACCGCCCAGGGAAAGCGTAACAATGGGCCCTATCACCTGTCTGTCCATTGCCCCTACCATGTTGTGCTGCAGTCGCTCCGTCTTGCCCGCCACCCCGGTTGATTTGGTGACCACCATTACCTTGACCACCACGTCCTCCAGAATGGCGGCCTCTCCCATGACCACCTCTACCTCT
>NC_028637.1:11853117-11854612 GCF_001406875.1 Solanum pennellii | reverse complement strand
GTTGGTGCAGAAAACACTGGAGGTGTCTGTCCTTTATCAGATAACCCGCTAAGATAAGTAAGAACCTGATTAATCATCTCTGGGGGAGGTTGGGATGGTAATTCCTCATTCTGCACTTGCTCATTTTCCCCTTCCTCACCCTCTCTTACTACTTCCTCAGTCGGTCGAGGAGTCAGCTCCCTAGTACTAGATGGGCCAGGTGTTTGTCCTCTTCCTCTAGAGGATGTCCTCCCGCGACCTCTACCACGGCCTCTTGCCACTACTCCTCTTCGAGCTACAGCCCCAGTGGCTGGCTCAGGCGCATCCTGTCTTGCCGGTGTTGGTGTTGGCGCAGTTGTTGCTCTAGTTCTAACCATCTGCGAAATAGAGTGAAGATGGTCAGATATCAATTTGTATCACCTAGATACCAATTGGCTCCAAGTAATAGCACGAAAGAAAGAAAGAATGTAATTTTCCTAAAGTCCTATAGCCTCTCAAAGAAAAGTAAAGGCGTCCCCCTACCGTTCCTTAAGACTCTACTAGACTCGTTCTTGTGTGATGAGACCAACGAACCTAATGCTCTGATACCAAGTTTGTCATGACCCAAAATGGGTCGCGAGTGGCACCCACACTTATCCTACTATGTGAGCGACCCAACCAATCTAGACCCCAACATTTCAACCATAATAAAACAGAATATAATGCGGAAGACTTAAAACTCATTAGCGGAATCAATTAATAACTTCTAAAACTTAATACTTATCATCCCCAAAATCTGGAAGTCATCACCACAAGAACATCTATCCTCAAATTACTAAATCTAAGAATATCTAAGAAACTAAAATAAATAAAAAGCTAGTCCATGCCGGAACTTCAAGGCATCAAGACATGAAGAAGAAGATCCAGTCCAAGCTAGAGGCAATAGCTCACCCTGAGATCTGGCGTGATGAAGACTGGCTAGAGTTGCGGTTGAGTTGAAGATGATGGCACGTTTGCAGCACTCCAGAATTAACAAAGAAAACAAATACAAGTAGGGGTCAATAGAAGGCACAAGTACTGAGTAGATATCATCAGCCAACTCAAAATAGAAAGCAATATGTTTCAGATAATAACATAAAATCAACTAATATTCTTAACAGGTGACAACAACATTTACCATAACCCTTGGCCACAACACCAAGCACATCTACGAGGACTCAAGCCTCCACACCATACTCATTTGGGAAACAGGTCCTTTAGATTGAGTATATTAACATATTTCAAGATTCATTCTCTTTAATATCCTGGTGTCAGAACGTGACACTCCGATCCACTACTATCCTTGTGTCGGAACGTGACACTCCGATCCATCTACTATCCTGGTGTCGGAACGTGACACTCCGATCCATCTACTATCCTTGTGTCGGAACGTGACACTCCGATCCATCTACTATCCTGCTTTCAGAACGTGACACTCCGATCCATCTACTATCCTGGTGTCGGAACGTGACACTCCGATCCCCTAATACTACGTGTC